>NC_061866.1:21449900-21749900 GCF_907164915.1 Impatiens glandulifera
TTCAGGTTTGTTCATTTGCTTTTTCTGGCTTTGATATTCAACCTGATAACTTCAGGTTTGTTCATTTGCTTCTTCTGGCCGGTTTGATATTCAACCTGATAACTTCAAGTTTGTTCATTTGTTTCTTCTGGCCGGTTTGATATTCAACCTGATAACTTCACGTTTATTCATTTGCTTCTTCTGGCCGGTTTGATATTCTGACCGGTTAGATTTCTTGACCGTTCTTTCGGTTTACAACTCAACTGGTCCTAAACTTGAACCTGTCCGGATTTCTACACATAGGTTGAACCTGCCCGAATTTCTGTACACAGGTTGAACCTGTCCGGATTTCTGCACACAGGTTGAACCTGTCCGGATTTCTGCACACAGGTTGAACCTGTCCGGATTTCTGCACACAGGTTGAACCTGTCCGGATTTCTGCACACAGGTTGAACCTGTCCGGATTTCTGCACATAGGTTGAACCTGTCCGGATTTCTGCACACAGGTTGAACCTGTCCGGATTTCTGCACACAGGTTGAACCTGTCCGGATTTCTGCACACAGGTTGAACCTGTCCGGATTTCTGCACACAGGTTGAACCTGTCCGGATTTCTGCACACAGGTTGAACCTGTCCGGATTTCTGCACACAGGTTGAACCTGTCCGGATTTCTACACACAGGTTGAACCTGTCCGGATTTCTACACATAGGTTGAACCTGTCAGGATTTTGAACTTCCTGACCGAACCGGTTGACCGAACGCTTTGACCGAGCTTCTTGACCGATCCGGTATACTTTGTCGAGCCGATCTTGCCTATAGGTAAATTTCGGATTTTGCTCAGCTTCCCTGAAATAGCAAAACTTTAAATATTATTTGCAGTCGGTGAGATTTAATCCCTGGTCTACTGTGTGACAGGCATGGGTCTTTACCACTACGCTACAACACTTTTTTTTATTATATTTAAGCCAATTAATATACTTGATATGACTTAACGGTTTATTTTTTAACAATTTCTCCCTTTTTGATTATTTAGAATAAATATTCAAAACTTGTAATCGTTGGCCGGTTTAAAATTAACTTACTTAATTTTTCTAATAATTTCTCCCTTTTTGATTATTTAGAATAAATATTCAAAACTTATAATCGTTGGCTGGTTTAAAATTAACTTACTTAATTTTTCTAACAATTTCTCCCTTTTTGATTATTTAGAATAAATATTCAAAACCATGCAAGAAGTAAGAAGTAGGCCGGTTTAAAAATCTTATGTTTGTTTGGCCGGTTTAAAAATCTTAAGTTTGTTTGGCCGGTTTTTGGAAAAACGGTTTGGTTTAAGGAGAACATTATTTGAAGAAGAATTTTGTATGAAAATTTTTGTAATCTAACAATTCTAAAATATTTCTAAGGGAAGAAAACTTAGACTCGAGAACTTGCTTTGTGAGGATGTTAGCCACTTCATGCTTGTTCCCTTCATGTGATGTGTCTGTCAGCAGTCGGCTGTCTGGATGCAATGTTGTCTTTTACAAGTTTTTGTCTTGATTTACCTACATTCATAGACAATAGAAGATCTGGTCCCCATTTTTCTTTGGGTCCGTGGCTTTATAATCCCTTAGGAATCCATATTTTGATGGACTTCCTGTTGTGTGTATGTATAGTATATCTATATGTTGATGATTTAACTTTAAAGGATGATTTTCAGTAAACATCTCTTGACTTTCGGTCAAGTTTTTCTTTGTCATACAAACTGGCTGTCCTTCTCTCAGTTTTCAGCCAGCTAGAAGTTGGCTTTACATAAATCATCTCATCCTTTGAAGTTATATCATTACAGCTTGTAATTTCTTCATTGAGCTTCTCATTCTTAGATGAGATCTTACTTATTGAAACATCAACCTCTTTGATTTGAGATGAACAACTTGAACTATTAGACTTGCTTTTTGAAATAGTTTGATTAAGAGATTTTGACAGTTTTATGTACTTAATGACCATGTCATTGAGTGCAGCAATTAAATCATCTCGGGTAAAGTCATCAAAGGAGAGATCAAATACCTCAGATTCTTTCTTAGCCGTGAGGTAGGTTTCAACTTTATCATCACTGTCGCTGGATGATGAGTCGTCCGAATCACTATCGGCCCATTTTCCATTGCTTTCAGCAGCCATTAGAGCCTTATGCTCTTTCTGGTTCTCCTTTATTTGGTCACTACCTTCAAAAAGTTGAATCACCGTTTCCCATGCTTCTTTTGCGATTTTTTGCAGTCTCTGATCTTACAAGAAGTATTCCTGTCCAAAGCCTTGAAGATATGGTTTTTGGCGTGATTATCCAGATTATTTCTCCTATTATCCTCAGCTGTCCAATCCTTTCAATCTTTATCAATCTTTATCGGTCCTTCAGACAGGATGAACGGCATCTCATCATCCATAGTGATTAAGTCCAGGTGCATGCGTACCTTCCAGTTGACGAAATCATCGCCTTCTAGCATTGGAGGCTTATCGAGAGTCATGCTTGCTTGACTATTGAAACTAACTGCTCTAATACCAATTGTTAGGATCTAGGTCGCGGCTGGGGAACCAGGGTCTGGCCGGTTAGCGCGTCTCACTCAAAAGTTGGTAGTTAATCCGGTTAGAGATTAACACCAGGGTTTCAATACTACAAAAACTGTCACAAACACTTGAACCGAGTTCAAGCGCGGAAGTGGTTTGTTTCAGGTTGAAGCAGCACTCACACTGGATGGACAGAACCGGATGTAGATAAGGTCGGTTTGGAGTATAATGGATCGGTTTTTAGGACTCGGTAATTCGGTTTAGGTAGGGTCGGTTAGAACGGTATGACTAGGTTAGTAAAGATCGGTTAAAATATGAAACCGGCAGAAAGTAAAGAACAAAATAGGTTTTATGGATGTTCGGAGATGAAACTCCTACGTCACCCTTTCCTCTCGAAACCGCGAGAAGGATATTCACTAAGGAATACACAAACACAATCCGATCGAGACTTATTTACTGCTCGATAACACTCGTACAATTTTAACCGAAATTGTAATCACTCTTGAAATGAACACTTAAGCTCTAAACCTTGTAGAGAAATGAACTTGCAATGAATCTTAGAGCTTGTAGTTGGTAGAACTGATAACTTAGGTTGTTGAAATCTCTTAAAAACTTGTAACTGCTAGAACTGCATTTACTCCTCTTCAGCTCCTTCTTTTATAGGTGAAATGTGCCAACGGTCACATTTCATTTCCTTGAGTTTGATTGGTTGAGCAGAGGTTCAGTGATTCAGACCTAGCGGTCTAGTCTTCAGACCTGGCGGTCTAGTCTTCCAGTGTGTAGGTCAAACCGGCTAGGTTTGTATTTTACTCAATATGGCAACTGTCGGTTGGACAGTTGCCTGTACCTGGAAGATTGTGTTTCTGATTTATCCTGAAGTGGAAAGATCTTGCCGGACGATCTTCTGCAGCCTGCAGACTGTCCTCAGACTTGTATGAAAGTGGTAATACTAAAGTCTGTCCCTTCGGTATCATCCTCAACAGATACCCGAAGTATCTATTTGTACTGGTCGGTTATTTATGTTAACCGGATGACTTCCGGTTTTTCCATAGCTTCTGATTGACCGAATGTTCTATTTTGGCCTTTTGATTTGACAGGTCTTATCTTCTTGTTCGGTTTGATTTGCTTGACCGAATGAGTGACTTGGCCGGTTGAGTAATTTGACCGGTTGAGTAACTTGACCGGTTGAGTTTGTTAACTGTTCCTACACAAGAGGTTTGTTTTTTGATAAGTTCTATTTAACCGATCTAATTTTATCTAACATTAACATTAACGGTCTTATATAATCGTTACTGATGTGTTCTTAACAGTAACGGTTTATTATAACCGTTACTAATACAAAGTATTAGTAAGGGCATTCGAGCATCATTACTAATAGTCGTTACAGAAGACTTTTTTTTACTAGTGTTATTATTAAATATATCGTAAATTTAATAATTTATAATATATATATATATTTAAATTATTATTTTTTTATAAATTTGATTACTTATATTATAATATATCCATTTAAATTATTATTTTTATAAATTTTATTATTCATATTTTAATATATATATTTAAATTATTATTTTTATAAATTTTATTATTTATATTTTAATATATTTATTTAAATTATTATTATTTTTATAAGTTTCGTCATTTATATTTTAATATTACTATTTAAATTATTGTTTTTATAAATTTAATTATTAATAATATATATATATTTACATATTTAAATTATTTATTTTTATAAGAAGAAAATATAAATAGAAGTTATTTAAGTATAACAACAAAATATTAAAAAAAATCAAATTTTATTGAATACAGTTGAAAAAAAATGAAATTAAGCATTTGAGAAAAGAAAAATTAAATATTAAGGTTAAATATATTCCACCATAGACCTTATGTTTTAATTGACCTTATATTTTGATTTTTTTTTCCCAAATTGGTAATTTCATTTTTTTTCCGATTATATTTGGTGAAATTTTGTTTATTTAATGTTTTGTGATTATGTTTAAATGACTTTTATTTTTATTAATATATTATATTTTTATTTTATAAAAATAAATAATAAATAATAATTTAAATGTGTAAATATATATATATATATATATAATTCAATTTATAAATATAATAATTTAAATAGTAATATTAAAATATAAATAATTAAATTTATAAAAATAATAATAATAATTTAAATAGATATATTAAAATATAAAAATATATTAATAAAATAATAATTTAAATAGATATAATCAAATATAAATAATCAAATTTATAAACATAATAATTTAAATTGATATATTAAAATATAAATAATCAAATTTATAAAAATAATAATTTAATTATATATATAATATAAATTATTAAATTTAGGATATATTTATTATGGGAAATGATAGAGAGCGGAAAATATATGACAGAAATTTATAGGGAAATGACGTGGCATCTTGTAAGTGGATTGAAAACTTAATAGCAGAGAGAATTGTCAAATTTTTAATCCACTTACAAGATGCCACATCATTTCCCTATAAATTTCTGTCATATATTTTCCGATCTCTATCATTTCCCATTTATTATTAAATTATCATTTAAAAAAACTGAATTTAAATTGTTAATATGTTATTTTGGTAAAGTGAATTTCAAATGAGGGATATTAGCAAAACAAAAGGATAAGTAAAGAATAAGTGCTACATGTTTCCTATCTATACTTACTACTTAGTGTGGAATATTTTTGTGTGTGTGTGTGTGAAAGAAGTGTGAATAGTATTTTGTTAAATTCATATTTTTTTTCTTTCATAGGCATCTATTCTTTAAATTTTACTTTTTACATAGAAAAGGAAAAGACTTTGCCGATGGTGATGATCTGTTACTTGGGTTGTATTGAGGAAAGCCGCAACTGAAAGGGAGAGATAGCCGTGAAATACTTTTGCAGGATCAAAACAATTTGTCGCTATAATTTTGGAAATTTTTAATTCATGTTTGGTTAAATGAATAGTTTAAACACAACTTAAAATGATAAAAAAATATTTACAACAGAAAATCAAATATAAAAAAAAACAAAAAAAAATTCAAAACACACTGGTAAAAAAAGGACCTTTACAGACGGTTTTTCCCGAAGGTTTTGTAAACCTCTCCTAAATACTCCAGAGAGGAACAAATCCTTCGGGATTAAAAATAGATTCCGAGTGGGGTGTAAAACCTTCGGGTTTATTAATTATTAACGAAAGTTCTACAAAGAACTTTCGGTTTTTACCTTCCCAAAAAACCCAAAAAAATTCTAAGTGTTGGGTGTGGGTTATTTGTGAAGGTTTTTGGAAAAACCTTCGGTTTTGAAATCCCTTGGTTTTTTAATTGCGAAGGTTATTCAAAGACCCTTCGGTTTTGCCTTTTTTGAAAATTTCATTTCCGAAAGTTTTACAAAGAACCTTCGATTTTGCTCATTAAAAAAAATTCTGAATTTGGTTATGGTTTTTTTCGAAGGGTCTTCAATAAACCCTCGGTTTTGACTAATATCAAAACCGAAAGTTTTATGAAAACCTTCGGCATCAACCTCTATAAATACAAACCCTAACCCTTATCTTTTTCATTCCACTCATCTCTCCTTTCTCTCTCTTCCGTCGCCGCCGCCTGCCTCCTCCAAGCCGCGGGTTCTTCTCCTCTCTTCAGGTAATTTGTTTGATTTGATTTTGTTTTGTTTATTGTAAGATTTAGATTTCTTAAGTTTATATATATATATATATTATAGATCTAGATTTATGTTAGTTTACGTTATTTTGTTTGATTAATATATATATATACATATATCTGAAATGCATTTAGGATATGGGTGATTCGACATGGAAGAGACTTCGGCGTACACCGGAGAAACTGCATCCGTGTTACCAGAATTTGATAACACAATCAGAAATTGCGGCACGTGAGGAAGAGGTCAGAAAGATGACGCTGGAAATGGAACAAATCCGATTAAGGGATGCCGAAAGAGGTCGTTTGCTTAGTGAAATCAAAGCGGACCGGGCCGAAATGTCTCAGAGATTAGAGAATCTCGAACAGGAACTTGTATTGTTGAGGAGTCGACTGAATCAACCACCCCCTCATTCCACCCCATCTAATAATTAATTTCTAGATTTATTATGGATTTATTATGGGTTTATGACAATTAATATTTAATTTTATGCGTTATGTTTAAATATTTATGAATTATTGTTATTATGTTTGTTTTGGTTTGGTTTGGTTTAATATGTTTTAAATAATTATGTTTTTGTTGACTTTTCACCTTTTTTTAAAAAAAAACCGCATCGCCAAAACCGAAGGTTTATTTGAAAACTTTCGGTTTTGACCCATTTTTTTTTTAAATCTTGAGGTAAAAACCGAAAGTTTTCAAATAAACCTTCGGTTTTGACCTTAGATTAAAAAAATTAGATTTTTTTCTAAGTATGGGGAAGGGTAAAAACCGAAGGTTTTCAAATAAACCTTCGGTTTTGACCTTACATTAAAAAAATTAGATTTTTTTTCTAAGTATGGGGAAGGGTAAAAACCGAAGGTTTTCAAATAAACCTTCGGTTTTGACCTTACATTAAAAAAATTAGATTTTTTTCTAAGTATGGGGAAGGGTAAAAACCGAAGGTTTTCAAATAAACCTTCGGTTTTGACCTTACATTAAAAAAATTAGATTTTTTTCTAAGTATGGGGAAGGGTAAAAACCGAAGGTTTTCAAATAAACCTTCGGTTTTGACCTTACATTAAAAAAATTAGATTTTTTTCTAAGTATGGGGAAGGGTAAAAACCGAAGGTTTTCAAATAAACCTTCGGTTTTGACCTTACATTAAAAAAATTAGATTTTTTTCTAAGTATGGGGAAGGGTAAAAACCGAAGGTTTTCAAATAAACCTTCGGTTTTGACCTTACATTAAAAAAATTAGATTTTTTTCTAAGTATGGGGAAGGGTAAAAACCGAAGGTTTTCAAATAAACCTTCGGTTTTGACCTTACATTAAAAAAATTAGATTTTTTTCTAAGTATGGGGAAGGGTAAAAACGAAGGTTTTCAAATAAACCTTCGGTTTTGACCTTACATTAAAAAAATTAGATTTTTTTCTAAGTATGGGGAAGGGTAAAAACCGAAGGTTTTCAAATAAACCTTCGGTTTTGACCTTACATTAAAAAAATTAGATTTTTTTCTAAGTATGGGGAAGGGTAAAAACCGAAGGTTTTCAAATAAACCTTCGGTTTTGACCTTACATTAAAAAAATTAGATTTTTTTCTAAGTATGGGGAAGGGTAAAAACCGAATGTTTTCAAATAAACCTTCGGTTTTGACCTTACATTAAAAAAATTAGATTTTTTTCTAAGTATGGGGAAGGGTAAAAACCTAAGGTTTTCAAATAAACCTTCGGTTTTGACCTTACATTAAAAAAATTAGATTTTTTTCTAAGTATGGGGAAGGGTAAAAACCGAATGTTTTCAAATAAACCTTCGGTTTTGACCTTACATTAAAAAAATTAGATTTTTTTCTAAGTATGGGGAAGGGTAAAAACCGAAGGTTTTCAAATAAACCTTCGGTTTTGACCTTACATTAAAAAAATTAGATTTTTTTCTAAGTATGGGAAAGGGTAAAAACCGAAGGTTTTAAAATAAACCTTCGGTTTTGACCTTACATTAAAAAAATTAGATTTTTTTCTAAGTATGGGGAAGGGTAAAAACCGAAGGTTTTCAAATAAACCTTCGGTTTTGACCTTACATTAAAAAAATTAGATTTTTTTCTAAGTATGGGGAAGGGTAAAAACCGAAGGTTTTCAAATAAACCTTCGGTTTTGACCTTACATTAAAAAAACTAGATTTTTTTCTAAGTATGGGGAAGGGTAAAAACCGAAGGTTTTAAAATAAACCTTCGGTTTTGACCTTACATTAAAAAAATTAGATTTTTTTCTAAGTATGGGGAAGGGTAAAAACCGAAGGTTTTAAAATAAACCTTCGGTTTTGACCTTACATTAAAAAAATTAGATTTTTTTCTAAGTATGGGGAAGGGTAAAAACCGAAGGTTTTCAAATAAACCTTCGGTTTTGACCTTACATTAAAAAAATTAGATTTTTTTTAAGAATGGGGAAGGGTAAAAACCGAAGGTTTTCAAATAAACCTTCGGTTTTAACCTTACATTAAAAAAATTAGATTTTTTTTTAAGTATGGGGAAGGGTAAAAACCGAAGGTTTCAAATAAACCTTCGGTTTTGACCTTACATTAAAAAAATTAGATTTTTTTCTAAGTATGGGGAAGGGTAAAAACCGAAGGTTTTCAAATAAACCTTCGGTTTTGACCTTACATTAAAAAAACAAGATTTTTTTCTAAGTATGGGGAAGGGTAAAAACCGAAGGTTTTCAAATAAACCTTCGGTTTTGACCTTACATTAAAAAAATTAGATTTTTTTCTAAGTATGGGGAAGGGTAAAAACCGAAGGTTTTAAAATAAACCTTCGGTTTTGACCTTACATTAAAAAAACAAGATTTTTTTCTAAGTATGGGGAAGGGTAAAAACCGAAGGTTTTCAAATAAACCTTCGGTTTTGACCTTACATTAAAAAAATTAGATTTTTTTCTAAGTATGGGGAAGGGTAAAAACCGAAGATTTTAAAATAAACCTTCGGTTTTGACCTTACATTAAAAAAATTAGATTTTTTTCTAAGTATGGGGAAGGGTAAAAACCGAAGGTTTTCAAATAAACCTTCGGTTTTGACCTTACATTAAAAAAATACTGCGGTTTGCCCACTGAAGGGGTAACCGACCTAACATACTCCCCGGTGACCATGGAAGAGATGTGTCGCCGGTTCTCAGGATCTGACATCCCGATTAAACCCTGGGGTGCTAAAAGCCAACTCTCACATAAGTACCAGCTTCTCTATGAGATTTTGGGAAAGTCCGTTTTGGGCAGAGAGAAAAGCTATTACTACACCCAAAGGCTTTTCGAGATGATGATTGCTGTAACGGTTGGGACACTAGTTAACTGGTCCTGGATCATCTTCAGCAACCTGAAGAAGATGCTCCTCTCCAACAAAACCGGTTACGCCCCTCAGTTGAGCGGTTTTTGTGCAAGTCTGGACATCCACTCCGGACCGTTCGTAACCCTCCATCCAAGGCATGTGCTCACCAAGGAAAGAGTACAAGAGATGGTCGATCGGTGGGAAGCAGTCAAGTCTAAGAGAAATCAAGCGGCTGAGTCATCTAACGTCTAGCCTGTCCTTTTCCTCTGTCCTATTTTATTTCTTTTCCAAAACCGTTAATTTTGATGTCTACCGGTTTTGCACCTCAATTAATGAAGCATATTTCCTTCCTCTTTTAATCCAAAATCTAAAAATCATAAATGGTCAAACATTCAATGTGCCGTATCAAACTAAAATCAGATCACTCTTGGAAACAGAAATATTCACTCTCAATAAGCATGCCTGACTTGATTCGACAAGACATGCCTTTATTCTCTTGAAAAATCACAAAGTCATTAATGACTAGACATAAACGGCTAGATTTTTGAAATATCCTCATTAAATACCTCCAACCGTTTCAAGCTATAAAAGGGGAATCATTCTTTCATTTTCAAAACACGCTTCCAGCATTCCTTCTCTCTAAAACTTGAAAGTTCACAAAATCTCTTCAACCTTTCTCACTCCTCTTCATAATGTCGGCTGAACTCAGAAAAACCCTCATCGTCGATTTCGAAGACGTCAAAGACAGTGCATACTATGAATGTATTTTTCAACATATCATAGAATCAGGACTTCAAGGTTTTCTCAAAGTTTCAGACACTATCCTCGTGGAGGAGGTGTGTGAATTTTTCAACAATGGTCATGTTCTAGATGATGGCAGCATCCGCACCATCGTCGACGGCCAATTCCTTCGGTTTACCGAAGAAGAATTCGCCAACTTCTTTCACCTTCCAACCAAAGGTTTTTCGGACTTTCCAACGCCGTTCCTGTCGGCTAAGGAAGACTTCTTCCAGATCTTCTCTTCTTCCAACGCTCCGATCAAGGACTTTGGGAAGAAAGAGACACTCGCTCCTCACTACCAAGTCCTGCATGACTTGGTTCAAAGGTCTATCATGGGTCGAATGCCTAACCAGAACTACAACCGGGAGGCTTTCGACATCATGATAGCCATCATTAGAAACTCGTCGATCAACTGGGCAACCTACCTCTTCAACAAATTGAAGCAGCTCATGACCAATGCAAGGGGAAAGACCAGTTTTGCTCCTCAAATCACCCGGTTTCTGATGTCTAAGCGCTGACACCTTGGAACCGGTGTTCTGGTCGAACCGTCCAACACCATCACCATGCTCATGATGCACATGTGGATATCAAGGATTGAGGAACGGACACCTGAAAACACCGTGGACAAGTGGTACGAAAGGATGGTGGAAGAGGAATGGTTCAAAGAAGACTAAGTTATCTGTCTTTCCTTTCCGGTTTTTGGTCATTTTGTTGTACGACCAAAACCGCTCAATGTTCACTCTTATTATTTATGAAATATCGATTTTTTTTTAAGTCTTCGGTATTCATTCATATCTTTCTTTCTGGTTTTTGAAATTTATAAACAAAACCTTAAATGTTAACCGAAACTTCCGGCTAACAAGTCCTCCAGTAAAACCGCAATCTCAAGCAAAGATGAAAAATTTGAAAAACTTACCACCCACGGTTTTACCTCCCAAAATTTACCGCCCATGAGTTTTCCGCATTTACCGCCGAAAGTTACGGTAGTAACTTTTGGAGGGAAAATTGGCGCCAAAAACATCAAGCGACGGTTCATCTTCCAACCGTTCAGAACCGTCATCTATATAAAGTCTAATCATCTCATTCGACACATGTACTTTCTCTCTCTAAATTCCAGATCTTCAAAAAGCTTTCTACTCTTCAATCATCATCGTTCTTAATATCTTCTTCTCAAAAACTATCATGGATCTAAGCAAAGCTCCTTTCCAATGGATGTTGCAAGTTGACTTCGCGGATATTGATGAACACGCCGATGACAAAAATAAGGCTGTTCTTCAATCTCTAAGAGATTCTGGGTTAGAGGAATTCCTATCTGGTCCGTTCACCATTTATCCGGCGGCCGTGACGGAGTTTCTGGCGACGGTGACGCTCACAAAGAGGAAGATCTCCGCCAACGTCAACGGGAAGAACATTCTGATCACCGAGGAGCTATTTGCTGAAGCCCTCGGTTTGCCCAACACGGGTCTGGATTTCAAAACTGACCTAACCGCTGTAGAATCAAACGCTGTCCGGTTGGTGATATCACTTTCAGATTAGGATCTAGTGATTCACTCCAGCCGGAAGAATAAGCTAAAACCGGAGTTCAAATGGTTGGTGAACATCATCGCCCGCTCACTTCAGGGAAGAGGAGGTAACTTCGACAACCTGACAAAACTTAAACTCAAGATGCTGATGGCCATTGTCCGCGGTGACAAGGTGGATTGGGGATACGTCATTTTCGAAGAATTTTGCCAGATGGTGATTAAGAAGGATGGCCGGGTACAGGCTTTCGCAATGCAGATTATGAAAATCCTTAAGTTTCTTAATGTGGAGCTTGGTGAAGGAGAACCGCTCCCACTCAACAATATTCTTAACTCAGAGTCAATGATTGAGAGGGCGGAGAAAGCGGTTAAACCGAAATCATCCAGAACAAAGTCGTCCAAAGGGACTAGTTCTTCCTCTCCGGCTGAAGAAGTTACCAAACAAAAGAAACCCAAAAGAAAGGCGGTTGAAACCGAAACCACACAAGAACCGAAGGGGAGGAAGAAGGCGGCTGCAAGGAAGAGTTTCAACAAACCGGCGGACTCCGAGAAAACTCTTTCCTCGGATAATCCACCAGAAAGAACCGGAGACGTCTTTCAACCCATTCCCATCAACACCGTTATCCCTACCTCCGTTCCATCTAACTCACTAAGGCAAACCGAATCCTCGGGGAGCCAGAAAACCGAATCAGCTTCAAAGGAGGAATCAGAAGTAAGTATACACTCTGAAACCTCCAAGTCTCCAAGTAAAAGAATTGAAGAGGTAATAGCCGACGTGGGCTTAAGCACCTCTGAAGCAATTGAGGATGTTATCCAAGACATTGCAAGGGAAACCGAGGACGATGTGTCAAGTCGTCGCAAATCAATTGATCAGGTTGAGATACCCGATTAGAGTGAAGTACAACCGGTTGAAGAAACGGCCAAAACAACAGACATTACACCTCCGGCTCAGGAGGGTAATCTTGAAGAACAGGAACCATCCGGTTCCGCAGGGGGCAAGACAGCTCTAGAAAACCAATCGGCTCAAGATGGGCCATCTGACTCAGCACCAATACCTGAAGGTTTTGTTCAGGTCAACAAAGGAAAAGGGGTTCTTGTCGAAGATTCAACGGTAACAGGAAAAGGTACGCTGCAAACCGGTCCTCAACCAGAAGTCATAACTGGGGACGAGGTCCCTTTTACCGCAGAACAAGAAGATGAAGTATTCGAGGAACTTCTTAGGGACATGAACAAGGGTGCGAGTGATGCGATAGCACCATACCTCATGTGGGTAAAGCTCCGGTGTGAAACAAAAATATCAGATATGGCTCCAGGACTGAGCGGCAACAAGCATTGGGACAGACTCATCAGGCTGGAAGAGAGGGCCCTCCAGTTAGCTCACACCAATCTTATCCAGCCTGCCTTTAGCAAAACCGCAGTAATTCTTGAAAACGCTCGGTTACAAACAGTGGAGAATGCATTTAAAGAAACTGAAGGAGCGACGCTAACTCCGATTGAAATGAGAATGACCGAACGGTTCCATGCGGTGCGAGGAATGCTCGTACAAAGTCTCGACCATCTTGATATGCAATGGAGGAAAGGTTGCCGAAGCCAACTCAATAATGCCGATCTACATCAAAGTAAACCATTCTATGTAATCGGGGAATCATCTACAACAGCGGAGAACCTGGAACAAGAATCTTCTCAAACTGCTAAGGTTCCGAAAATCGATCAAATGAAGCAGGCGGTGATTGATACCATTGATTAATGTCTTGGAAGCTACAAAACCGCAACCGATAAGAGGATTGCAACGGCTGAAGCTAATCTGTCAAACACTATACGGGGATCTGTACAAACCGAAATCGCAAACACCGTTCAAACATCTATCAAGTCCATGATAGATGCGGCTGTGCAGACCTCAATCAAATCTTTGATCGCCGAGTCCATCCAAACCGCAATCGCTCCATTATTAGACATGCTGCAAGCAATGGCTATTCAAATTGAGGAGTTGTCCAAACTCCAAGTCAGCAAGACTCAACAGCAAATCGAGTCTGATGTTGAAACCGCTAAGAGGCTGCAAGAAGAGGAAAGGGAAAGGGAACGGGTGCAAAAGGAGATTGAGGACAAAGATTATGAGTTTGCCCAAAAATGCAACGAGGAAGAACAGGGAGATATCCAGGAACTCCCACCGGCTCAACCGTCCCATTCAATGAACACAAGGAATAAGAAGAAACGGAGCGCGGTTGCGAGAGTAATCAAGCGGGCAGAACAAAGAGCAGTTGTACCAGTCGTGCTGAATGTGCAACCTCTTGATGATGAAGAAGAAGAGGACATTGAAGAACTTAACCAACGGAAGAGACGGGCAATTGAAGGCTCAACCGCAACTACAAGCCCCAGACCAATCATTGCTCTGCCGCCTCCTCCATCAAAACCAGTCTGTGCCGGTTTTGGGTTCAGCAAAAAGACTCCCGGTCATTCAAGTGTATGGGCCGGAATGCTGATTTACGCTGAAAGACGCGACAGGGAGTGGAAGGCAAGAGAAGAGGAAGAAAGAAGACGGCTTGAGAAAGAACTGGAAAAAGATCTTCACAAGGGGGGACTATCCAAGCCTTAATCTTTTTCTTTTCTTCTTTCAAAACATTTATGTTTAACCATGTTTCTGAACTTGGTTATTTTATCATATTTCTCTCCGCTAGTTTTCACACGCCTTCTTCAAAAATCAAACACACGTCTTTGAAACATTTTCTTCAAACTCAAAAAATACTCAAGTCGCTAAATAAAGCTTTTCAAACCGGCCACACATTACAAGTTTTGAATATTTATTCTAAATAATCAAAAAGGAGAAATTGATAGAAAAATTAAGTAAGTTAATTTTTGGAACCGGCCACACATTACAAGTTTTGAATATTTATTCTAAATAATCAAAAAGGGAGAAATTGATAGAAAAATTAAGTAAGTTAATTTTTGGAACCGGCCAGACGAACTAAACAGTTGTTAACTTTCATGTGCAGATACAAATCAAAACCGTATGAACCGGTTGGGGCATCATAAACCGGTTGCTGTTATACTTCAAAGAAATCAGTTCCAAGTGATCAAGTTAAAGATCAGAGGAACCGGTTTTCACTTTCTCAAGCGACCGGTCAGTAAAGACAAAAGCTTACATACCAGCCGGATCATACTGCACAAGACACAAAACCGAAAGATTCAAACTTCAAGAGTGGCGTACCATGACGAAACAGACGTGTTTTGAAAGAATAAAAGAAGATCAGATCCGATCGGAAAGAATAAAAGAATGCGAGGAAAGCAATGATAATTTATTGATCTGAAGTTGACAACCTGAGGTGCATGTCCAACACGTGTCCAAATCTGAAAACCGATTATGTCATCTTCTGCTCAGAGCTGCCTGCATGACTGCCAAGTGTTGAGAAAGGTGAAGCGTGCAAGCAACCTCTCTGCACCGGCGTGATAACGATCAACCAATCCAGAGGAGAGAGAAGAAAGTGACCGTTAGCTCTTCTCAACTATAAAAGGAAGACGAAACGTCTTCATTTAATGCAGCAGTTGAGCAAGTTACAGATTACGAAAAACAAATCATCAAAGCATTAAGTTAGAGAGATAAACTCTTATATTCCAAAACCGGTGTGTCTAAAACCGGAAGCTTTCTGTATCGTGTTGTGTTGAGTTGTTGTATTACATCAAAGTGTGAGTTGGTGTAACCGGCGAGTAGCGAAGTTGGGCTCGACCGGGAGTATTGTTATAACTATAAAAGTTAGTGGAGATCCTTCTCATAACCTGCGAAGAAGGGGTGACGTAGGAGGGTTTGCTCCGAACATCCATAAAATCCTTGTCTCGTGTTCTTTCTTTCGCTTTCATTTCTTGCTTACTTAACCTAACCTAAAACCAATCGTACTCCTAAAACCGGTCCAATCATATCCATAAAACCGACTCCTCCTAAAACATCATCTAAAGTCGCATACGTTGCTTCAACCTGAAACAGACATTTCCGCCCTTAAACCCGGTTCAAGAGTCTGTAACAGTTTGTGTAGTGCTGAGAACGGTTATAGTCTCTAACCGGACTATCACCAAAGTGTTGTGTGTGTTGTAAGCGGCCACCCTTTCTGAAACCGGAAACACCCCGGTCCTCCAAGGGCGTCCCCGATCCTAACATTGTGAAGCTCTGACCAGGACTTTTATAATGCTTCTAAAAGAGTTTAGAAGTGTCTCCAACTCACAGTAAGCTTCCAATAATACTGTAATTCGATTTACAAGTTCAAATTGAAATTTTACGTTTTAAATCGACTAGTCTTATATGTTGTATAATTATTCAATTTCTTGATTGAAAACGATTCTAAGATCATTTATATGCTTTCTATCGAAACAAATCAGAATCAATTATTCACAAATTTGATTTTAAAAATTTTCAAAATTGGGGTTTTTGTTCTTGAGTTATAGCTCAAGAAAAACAACTCAAAACCTTTTTAACACGTTTCTAAGGATGTTAGTAGAAGGTCCAAACCAATTCTAGGCAATCTCGATCATGTTTTGATAAAAATCTAATTTTTTATAAATAAAAAATTTCATTTGTTTAATAGAACAACGAGTGTTCATGTTTTGGTTTCATTCAATGATATAAAGTATAAGGAAGTTATTGACAAACTCAACATGCTTCGTTAAACCTTATATAACAAGAACATGTTTTTTTACATCAAAACTGTTTGATTTGAATGGATCATCATCCCGATCAAATGATATATCAGAATGATATTATAAATGATCATAGAGACTAGGCAAAGCTCCCATGTCTTTGGATCAAGGAATCATGACACTAGTCAAAATTATCAATGCTTTAGTTTGATGTTATTAAGGACCGACCGAGGCTTGACTTGGGTTCGATTTCCAATTGGGAAAATTGAATCCTCCCCTACACCCGAACGATAATTTCTAGCCCCGACCAAGGAAATTTAGCCTAGGACTGAGAGCTCCTTGCACTCCGACCAAGGAATCTCGCACCCAATCAAGAATTCTTAGCCTAGAACCGAGAGCTCCTCGCACTCCGACCAAGGAATCTCGCACCCGATCGAGGATTCTTATCCCAACACTAAGAGCTCACCGCACCTCGAATGAGGACTTCCACACCCGACCAAGAATCCATAGCTTAGGACCGAGAGCCTCCCGCACCTCGACCAAAGGCTCCCAACCCGACCGGTAGGTCTCGACCTAGGACTGAGGGATCAACACCCTAGAGAAAAGACCGGTCTTAGGGTCTGTTTGGTTGGGATTTTGAATTATTTTTTTAATTTGAAGCCCCAAACCATTTTCTAACAATCTGAAAATATAGAAAATAATTTCAAAATATTTTTAGAATATTTTCACAAAAAAATATTTTGATAAGTGTTTGTATGTGATTTATTTTTAAATCATAATGCCTTAAACTGATATTTTTTAGTTAATTTCTTCAACAATCATTGACATCAATCATAGGTACCCGTATTTAAATATTATTCTATAATTTTAAATGTAAGAAAAATATGGGCATGTCTAGGACCTAAAGAATAATTTTTTTAATAAAATATAATAAAACTAATTTTCAAAAGTTAAAATTTTATAAAGTAGAGACCGTTATTTAATGTGTACAAAGGATATAGCACGAATGCACTCTCCCAAGTATCACCAAACATCGAATCTAAAATAATCTCAAATCAAACATACGTTTGTATACGTATACAAAATATTTTATTGTTTTTAAATCAAAATAAATTGGCGGCTCTTTCATCAAATGAATAATCTTTTAAAATTAATTATTTTTTATTAATATAAATACAAAATTCTCTAAATTAAATTATAATTTAATTATCCTAAACCTAAAAGATTATTTAAAATTTGATCAAAAATTAATTATTGTTGTAATTAATTTTAAATTGTCGGAACATATATTTATAAAACTTTTTAAAAAAATTAAAAAGATTCCCGACACCCAAAATGATGTTAAAATTTCTCAAACCTCGAGCTTTTCCAGAACAAGGTATTTTCTAAGGGTTACAACTTTCTCGCGCTTGTACTGGGGATTAAATTGTTTAACTCAAAAATATAAAACTTGACTTTTGAAAAAAAAAAATTATTTTGTTTTCAAGTTAATAAGAACATCTTAAAAGGTATATCACATAGCAAATGCATAGGCTTTTATCCTAATAAATGTATGGGCCTATAAAGGGTACACAACCCTAACTATTTTCAGAAGTACACGATATGATGTAGCTACTACTACAATTTATTTGCAAAGATTGTCGATGAGGAACGACAACTTGTTAAAAACCGAACGATGTTGCGAGAGTTGAACCTAGAATATCTAGGATCAACCATTTTCTTTGACAATGAGTCGTCTAATAGGATGTAGGCATTGTGGAGATGAGAAAAATTCCCGATTGAGTTGATACTACTCGGGTTATGGCGGTGTTAACACCCTCCACTATCGTTGAGTTATACTCTCGTATGATTCAAATTAGTACAAAAAATCATGGATACTCTATCCAAACCAGTTGTTGGACGTGCCCAAATAACTAAACATCATCACTAAAGTCAGTAGGTGACTATTATATATGTATTATGTGTATGCATCTATAGAAAAATGTACATTTGTGATAACATCTCCTTTACAAAACAAAAACAATTTTGTAAATTGTTTTTTGCATCCAATCGCAGATAATGTCTATGTTTAGTGATACCGCTTCAATTCCTTGGATTGACAACTTCCATGGAAACGGGTTGAATCATAGGATTTATGGATTAACTTCTATCATGAGGTTCATCAATTCCAAGATAAATAAGAACTTCATGATGCAAATGCAAAGGAGATGAAGCCCTGTCACTAAAACCTTCTGTATGAGAGACAAACATATATGCCATACCATAAAGGTATTTAGGGTTATCTTAATGATCGAAAACAAAACCATTTTACACCTCAAACTTTTGGTAGAATCAATGTCATTAAGGAAGTTGCTGAAACAAGAGTACGAATATACTAAAATATAATCTAAATGTATCCCGAAGAAGGCTACCATCAACTTATAAAAGTGGACTAAAATCGAAGTCAAATGGAGAAATTCTTCTAACCTTAGGCTCATCAATGATGACAATAACTGTACTGCTAGATCATTTTATCCTGGCCCCAACAAATGACAAACCATCCTCCAAAATCTTAGAGGTGTCATACCATCTAACGTAGAGTAAACAAATACCCCATTGGTCTCATTCTAGTAGAAAAAGATTAATGGGGGTTAAATGAATCATATATAACCACCACCATGAGTAAAAGAGGCTCACCTCTAGTGCTTTATATTAAAATCATTTAACGGAGCTCATTTATCTCATAACTTGTTAGGATCGGGGACGCCCTTGGAGGACCGGGGTGTTTTCCGGTTTCGGTAAGGGTGGCCGCTTACAACACACACACTTTGGTGATAGTCCGGTTAGAGACTATAACCGTTCTCAGCACTGCACAAACTGTCACAGACTCTTGAACCGGGTTCAAGGGCGGAAATGTCTGTTTCAGGTTGAAGCAACGAATGCGACTTTAGATGATGTTTAAGAAGGAGTCGGTTTAATGGAGGTGAGTGACCGGTTTTAGGAGTATGATTAGTTTGAGGTTTTCGTTAAGAAAGCAAGAAATGAAAGCGAAGGAAAGAACACGAGACAAGAGATTTGTTTATGGATGTTCGGAGCAAACCCTCCTACGTCACCCCTTCTTCTCAGGTTATGAGAAGGATCTCCACTAACTCTTTAGAGTTACAACAATATTGCGGGTCGAGCCCAACTTCGCTACTCGCCGGTTACACCAAACTCACACTTTGATGTAATACAACAACTCAACACAACAATACACAAAAAGCTTCCGGTTTTAGACACACCGGTTTTGGAATAGAACAGTTTATCTCTCTAGAACTTAATGCTTTTCGTAATACGTGACTTTTCAACTGTGTTCGTAACTTGCATTAAATGAAGACGTTTGATCTTCCTTTTATAGCTGAAAGTAGCCAACGGTTACTTTCTTCTCTCTCCTGCGGATTGGTCGATCGTCATCACGCCTGTTGCAGAAAAGGTTGCTTGCACGCTTCACTTTCCTCAACACCTGGCATTCATGCAGGCAGCTCTGAGCAAAAGATGACGTAGCCGGTTTTCAGATTTGGACACGTGTTGAACATGCACTTCCGGTTGTCAATTTCAGATCAATAAAGCATCATTGCTTTCCTCGCATGCTTCCGATCGGATCCGATCTTCTTTTTTTCTTTTCAAGACACGTTTCTTCCGTCATGGTACGTCACTCTTGAAGTTTGAATCTTCTGACTTTTGTTCTGAACCATCCAGTTTTTGTGTCTTGTGTAGTATGATCCGGTTGGAATGAAAGTTTCTGTCTTGGCTAACCGGTTGCTTGAGAAGGTGAAAACCGGTTCCTCTGATCTTTAACTTGATCACTTGAAACTGGTTTCTTTGAATTGTAGTATCAGCCGGTTTTACAACGCCATCCTGTTCATACGGTTTTAGAAGTACCTGCACATGAAGATTAACTTCTGTTTAGTTCGTCTAGCCGATTCCATAATTAATCTACTTAATTTTTCTATAAATTTCTCCCTTTTTGATTATTTAGAATAAATATTCAAAAATTGTAATGTATGGCCGGTTCCAAAATTAATCTACTTAATTTTTCTATCAATTTCTCCATTTTTGATTATTTAGAATAAATATTCAAAACATGTAATATATGGCCGGTTTTAAAAGATTTGCTTATTAGCCAGTTTAGAAAAATTAATCTACTTAATTTTTCTATCAATTTCTCCCTTTTTGATTATTTAGAATAAATATTCAAAACATGTAATATATGGCCGGTTTTGAAAATCATGTGTTTTGACTTGTTGGAAAAATGTTTCAAAGGCATGAGTTTGATTGTTTTAGAAAATATCTGAGAACCTATCAGAAAAAGCAAAGTAACCAAGTTCTGAAACATAGTAAGGCATAATTGTTTGAAATAAATAAAGAAAGAGATTTAGGGCTTGGATGGTCCCTCCTTGTGAAGCTCCTTTTCCTTTTCCTTCTGTCTTCTCTCTTCTTCTTTTCTTGCTTTCCACTCTCTATCACGTCTTTCGGCATCAATCAGCACACCGGCCCATACACTTGAGTGACCGGTGCCCTTATTCTTGAAACTAAAGTTTGCACAAACCGGTTTTGGTGGTGGAGGCGGTGGAGCATTTGAAGGTCTGAAGCTTGGAGTTGCGGTGGATTCTCCGGTTGTCCTTCTCTTTCGCCGGTTAAGTTCCTCAGCATCTTCTTCTTCTTCATCAAGCGGTGGCGTATTTATCATGACCGGTAAAGCTGTTTTCTGTTCTGCCCGCTTGATCACGTTCTTGACTGCGCTTCGCTTCTTCTTGTTCCTTGTATCCATTGAGTGGGACGATTGAACTAGTGGAAGGTCTTGGATGTTGGCCTGCTCTTCTTCGGTAAACTTTTGAGCGAGTTCAAAATCTCTTTCTTCAGTCTCCTTCTGTAACCGTTCCCTTTCTATCTCTTCCTCTTGCAATTTCTTTGCGGTTTCAGCATCCTTTTCGATTTGCGTCAGAGTTGTGGTGTCTTGAACCTTGGACATTTCCCCGATCTGAATGGCCATTGCTTGCAGCATGTCCAATAATGGAGCGGTTGCGGTTTGGACAGATTCGGCGATCAAGGCTTTTACTGTTGTCTGCATGGCCGTGTCCATCATGGACCTTAGAGAGTTTGACAGTTTATCTTCAGCCACTGCAATTCTTTCGTCGGTTATGGTTGTAAAGTTTCCAAGGCATGAGTCCACTGTTTCAGCCATCGCTTGCTTAATCTGATCAATTTCCGGAGCTTTGACCGGTTGAGAAGTTTCTTGTTCCAAATTGTCAGAGGTTCCGGATGTCTCACCACTCATAAAGAATGGTTTGCTTTGATATGATTCGGCATTGTTGAGTTGGCGTTGGCAACCTTTCCTCCACTGCTTGTCAAGACGATCAAGGTTTCGCACAAGCTATTCTCGTACCGCAATAAAACGTTCAGCCATCCTCATTTCAATCGGGTTTAGCGTCGATCCTTGGGTTTCTTGAAAGGCATTCTCAACTGCCTGTAGCCGAGCGTTTTCAAGGATTACCGGAGCTTTGCTAAATGCCGGTTGAATTAGGTTGGTGTTAGCTAGCTGAAGTGCCTTCTCTTCTAGCTTGACGAGCCTGTCCCACTGTTTATTGCCACTTAAACCTGGAACCATGTCGGATAACTTGGTTTCGCATCTGAGCTTCACCCACAAGATGTATGGAGTTAACGCATCACTTGCACCTTTGTTCATGTCTTGAATGAGTTCCTCGAAGATCTCATTCTCTTGCTCTGCGGTGTATGGAACCTCGTCTCCGGTTATGGCTTCATGTTGAGGATCGGTTTGCAGAGCGCTCGTTCCGGTTACCGTTGTATCTTCAATAAGGATCCCTTTGCCCTTGTTTACTTGAGTGGGACCTTCAGGTGTTGTGGCCGGTTGGATTTCTGAGGTTGTCTTTCTTCCTGCGGAATCGGAAGGTTCCTGTTCTTCATAATTTCCCTCCTGAGCCGGAGTTATAACCTCTGTTGATTTGGTCGTCTCATCGACCGGTTGAGTTTCTGTCTGATCAGGTATCTCAACCTGATCATCTGGCTTCCGACGACTTGAAACATCGTCCTCTTCGGTTTCCTTTGTGATCTCTTGGACCACATTATTGATTGCTTCTGAGGTATTCAAACCCACATCGGCCAATACCTCTTCAACTCGTTTACTAGGTGA
Organism: Impatiens glandulifera; assembly: GCF_907164915.1. Classification (NCBI taxonomy): domain Eukaryota; kingdom Viridiplantae; phylum Streptophyta; class Magnoliopsida; order Ericales; family Balsaminaceae; genus Impatiens; species Impatiens glandulifera. The sequence goes on from NC_061866.1 coordinate 21,472,459, forward strand.
CTTGGAGGTTTCAGAGTGAACATTTACCTCTACTTCCTCCTTGGAATTTGACTTGTTCTCCTTGCTCCCCGAAGATTCGGTTTGCCTTGGAGAATGGGATGAAATGGGAACGGGAATAACTGTGTTGATAGGAATGGGTTGGAATACATCTACGGTTCTTTCCGGTGGGTTGTCCGAGGAAAGCGTTTTCTCGGAGTCCGCCGGTTTCTTTGAGCTCTTCTTTGCAGCTACCTTCTTCCTCCTCTTTGGTTCTGGTGGAACTTCTACTTCAACCACCTTTCTTGACGGTTTCTTCTGTCTGGTTTCTTCTTCAACCGGAACCGATGAACTAGCTCCCTTGGATGATTTGGTCCTTGAGGATTTAGGTTTAAGTGTCTTCTCCGGTTTTTCGATCACTGACTCTGAGTCAAGAATGTTGGAGATCGGAAGCGGTATGCCTTCACCTAGTTCCACTTTGAGGAACTCAAGGATTTTGATGATTTGCATAGCAAAGGCCTGCACCCGCCCATCTTTCTTTATTACCATTTGACAGAATTCTTCATAAATGACGTACCCCCAGTCCACCTTGTCACAGCGGACAATAGCCAACAACATTCTAAGTTTGAGTTTCGTGAGGTTGTCGAAGTTACCTCCCCTTCCCTTGATTGATTTGGCGATGACGGTCACTAACCATCTATATTCCGGTTTGAGCTTGATCTTCCGGCTGGAGTGGATCACTAGATCTTGATCCGAGAATGAAACCACCAACCTAGCAGCGTTGGATTCTCCATCGGTTAGGTCTGTCTTCAGATCCATACCGGTGTTTGGCAGACCGAGAGCTTCAGCAAATAGCTCTTCGGTTATGAGGATGGCCTTCCCGTTGACGGATGCAGAGATCTTCCTCTTCGACAGCGTCGCCGTCGCCAAGAACTCCGTCACCGCCGCCGGATGGATGGTGAACGGACCAGAAAGAAATTTTTCCAACCCAGATTCCCTCAGAAGTTGAAGAACAGCCTTGTCCTTGTCGTCAGCATGCTCGTCAATATCTGCGAAATCTACTTGTAACATCCATTGAAATGGAGCCTTGCTTAGATCCATGATGGTTTTTGGAAAGAACGATGAAGATCGGAGAGATGAAGGTTTGAAGATTTGAAGATTCTGTAGAGAAAGAAAGCATAAGTGTTGAATGGATTGATATGAACTTATATATGTGGCGGTTCCAAGCGGTTTTGAAGATGAACCGTCGATTTGATGTTTTTGGCGCCAATTTTCCCTCCAAAAAGTTATTGTCGTAACTTTCGGCGGTAAAAGCGGGATTTCAGTGGGCGGTAAGTTTTGAGAGGTAAAACTGTGGGCGGTTTGAGTTTTCAAACTTTCAATTTTGCTTGAAGGTCTGGTTTTACTTGACGACTTGCTAACCGGAAGTTTTAGGTTAACTTTAACATTTTTGTATGAGTTTTAGAGATCCGAAAGAAGTACTATGAATGAAAACCTGAGACTTTTGAGGATTAAAATATCTCATTAATATATAAGGAAAATGGTTAACATTGGGGCGGTTCTGGTCGTACAGCAAAATGACTAGAAACCAGAAAAGGAAAAAGAAAGAGAGAAAATTAGTCTTCTGTGAACCATCCTCCTTCCATCCTCCTTTCATACCACTTTTCTATGGTGTTTTGAGGAAACCGTTCCTCAATTCTTGTTAACCACTTGTGAATCATGTCTATTGTGATGGTGTTGGATGGTCCAACCGGAACACCGGTTCCAAGGTTGCGACGCTTGGACATCAGAAACCGGGTGATTTGAGGAGCGTAGCTGATCTTTCCTCTTTTACCGGTCATAAGCTGCTTCAGCTTGTTGAAAAGGTAGGATGCCCAGTTGATGGCGGAGTTGCGGATGATGGCTATCATAATGTCGAATGCCTCCCGGCTATAGTTCTGGTTGGGCATTCGGCCTATGATAGACCTTTGGACCAGATCGTGAAAGAGATGGTAGTGAGGAGCTATATTTTCTTTCTTCCCAAAATCCTTGATAAGAGTATAGGAGGAAGAGAAGATCTTGAAAAAGGTTTCCTTAGCCGGTAAAAACGGCGTTGGAAAATCAGAAAAACGTTCGGTCGGAAGGTGAAAGAAGGTGGCGAATTCCTCCTCGGTGAACTGGAGGAACTGACCGTCGACGATGGTGCGAATGCTGCCATCATCCAAGATGTGACCATTGTTGAAAAATTCACACACCTCCTCCACGAGGATGGTGTCTGAACCCTTAAAGAAGCCCTGCAACCCAGAATCTATGATATGCTGAAAAATGCAATCATAGTATGCGCTATCTTTGATATCTTCAAAGTCGATAATGAGAGTATTTCTTAGCTCGGCAGACATTATGTGGAGATCTTAAGAACGCTTTGGAAGGATTTTGAACTTTCAAGTTCTAGAGAGAAGAAATGCTGGAAGCTTGATTTGAGAATGGAGGTTGAGTCCCCTTTTATAGATTGGAATGGTTGAAGGCATTTAATGAGAATATTTGAAAAATCTAGCCGTTTATGACTAGTCATTAATGTTTTTTTGTGATTTTCCAGGAGAATAAAGGCATGTCTTGTCTAATGAAGTCAGGCATGCTTTTTGATAATGAGAATTTGTGTTTCCAAGAGTGATATGATTTATTTTGATATGGCGCATTGAATATTTTAGATTTTGACTTGAAAAGGAAAGAAATCTGATTCATTAATCTGAGGTACAAAGACCGGTAGTACAGCAAAATTACCGGTTTTGTAAGAAAAAGGGATAAAAGAAAGAAGAGGGAACAGGTTAGACATTTGAAGACTCAGCCGCTTGAGCATTTGATGCCTCAGCCGCTTGAATTCTTCTGGCTTTGACAGCTTCCCACCGGTCGATCATCTCCTGTACTCTTTCCTTGGTGAGCACATGCCTTGGATGAAGAGTGACGAAGGGTCCGGAGTGAATATCCAGACTTGCACAGAAACCGCTCAGCTGGGGAGCGTAGCCGGTTTTGTTGGAGAGAAGCATCTTCTTCAGGTTACTGAAGATGATCCAGGACCAGTTAACCGGTGTCCCAACCGTTACGGCGATCATCATCTCGAAGACCCTTTGGGTGTAGTAGTAACTCTTCTCTCTGCACAAGACAAATTTTCCCAGAATCTCGCAGAGAAGCTGGTACTTGTGAGAAAGTTGACTCTTAGCACCCCAGGGTTTAACCGGGATATCTGATCCTGAGAAGCGGCGACACATCTCTTCCATTGTCACCGGGGAGTAGGTTAGGTCGGTTACCCCTTCATTGGGCAAACCGCAATATACAGCGAAATCCGTCTCGCTGAATAGGAATTTCTGACCGTAGACCTGTGCAACGAGTATATCTCGATACACCTCTTTCGCGGTCTGAAAGAGTTCTTCGACTACAAGGTAGTCGAGGATGAATCTGTTCTCAAGGAAACTTCTTAGCCCGCTCCTTTCTATGGCTAAGAACATTTCCTTGACCTCATGATCTTCATATTGGTAGATTGAATCAAAATCTGCCAATAGGATTTTCTTTGCTAAGGAGTTGATATTCATGTTGTTGAGAGAGAGGATTTTATCTCAAGAGTGATACTTGTGAATAGTGAACTTGTGATATTTTTGAAAAGGGTTGAGGGTGGTTTATTTAGCCCGGGATTCGGCTGGTCTTTAATGAGGTTAAGCATGCTTGATGATGTCATCAGCTACTTAATAGACTTAACTTGTTGAAGTAACTAATGGTTATTTCCAAGGTAAATCTAATTATTACTAAGATAACAATGATGAAAAATATATGTTGACAAGATGTGAGTCTCCCTCTCTTGATGATGGACACATGTCGTCATCTCGATTGTGGTAGATTTGTTTTTATTAATTACAGGCTTCATTTTTCAAAATATGCATGAAAACTCAGTCAGTTATTCCAGGTTAACCGGAAAAGTTCATTTCATCAGACCAGAATGCATTTGTACTAAGCGGTTTTCCATGACCGGTTTTAGTAGGATATTTCCATTTGTGAAGAAAAGTTGATTAATGTCAACAGTTGTTCAACTTTGGATTTTGACTTATCCACTTTAGCCCGGTTATTTCAACCGTATAGTAAACCTACATTTGATTCGAAATTATGAAGTGATCGGGTATAACCGGAGACTTCCTCCCGGTTAGCATATTTGATTTATTAATGGCCTATTTGAATATGGTTTGAGAAGCTTTAGCTTCTCTATGAACACATATCCTAGTTTCTTACATGCATACATGATGATTATATCAATTGATTAAGATTAGTAAGACCCAAGATATTTCGAAAATGTGAAAACTTAGCTTCCTGTAGCGGTTTCGTGAAGATGTCCGCTACTTGTTGCTCGGTCGAGACATATTCCAGCCGGATGTCTTTCTCCTGAACATGCTCCCGGATGAAATGGTGTCGGATGTCGATATGCTTTGTTCTTGAGTGCAACACCGGATTGTATGTGATCGCTATGGAGCTGGTGTTGTCACAGAAGATTGGAGATTCCTTTGCTTCTATTCCGAAATCCCTTAGTTGCTGTTGGATCCAGAGGAGTTGTGCACAGCAGCTTCCAGCCGCTAGGTACTCCGCCTCTGCGGTTGAGGTTGCAACGGATGTTTGTTTCTTGCTGCTCCAAGTGACTAACCGGTCACCCAGGAACTGACAGGTTCCACTTGTACTCTTTCTGTCGATTTTGCATCCTGCGTAATCGGCATCTGAATAGCTTATAAGGTTGAAGCTTGAATCTTTTGGGTACCAAAGTCCCACTTCTTGAGTTCCCTTCAGATATTTTAGGATTCTTTTGGCCGCCGTATAATGAGATTGCTTTGGGTTTGCTTGGAACCTCCCGCACACTCCAACCGCAAACAAGATGTCAGGTCGACTGGCTGTAAGGTATAGCAGCGATCCGATCATTCCTCGATATGCTGTGATGTCAACGGCTTGACCATCATCATCTTTGTCCAGCTTCACGGAAGGACTCATTGGCGTAGCCTCTTCGGCACATGTATCCATCCCGAATTTCTTCAGCAGTTCGGCTGTGTACTTCGGTTGGCTTATAAAGATTCCGGCTTCAATCTGCTTAACCTGAAGTCCTAGAAAGAAACTCATTTCCCCCATCATACTCATTTGAAATCTATCATTCATCATTTTCGAGAACTTGTCACATAATTTTGGATCGGTTGACCCGAATATGATATCATCAACATAAATCTGAACAAGTAAAATTTGTTCCTTTCTCTCAAATTTGAAAAGTGTTTTGTCTACCGAACCTATTGTGAATTTGTGATAAGATAGAAATTGTATTAAAGTATCATACCAAGCTCTTGGAGCTTGTTTCAAACCGTAAAGGGCTTTATTCAGCCGGTAAACGTGATTTTCATGTTCTGGATTTTTAAAACCTGGAGGTTGGTTAACATACACCTCTTCATTTACCTTACCGTTTAGAAAAGCGCTCTTGACATCCATTTGATAAACTTTGAAGTTTTTAAAAGCTGCATATGCTAAAAATATTCTAATTGCCTCAAGTCTAGCTACAGGGGCAAATGATTCTTCAAAATCAACGCCTTCTTCCTGTTTATAGCCTTGAGCCACTAACCGGACTTTGTTCCTCGTAACTAAACCGTCTTCATTGAGTTTATTTCTGAATACCCATCGTGTACCTATAACCGGTTTGTTTTTCGGTCTAGGAACTAGATACCAGACTTTATTTCTCTCAAACTCGTTTAATTCCTCTTGCATTGCCAAGATCCAATCTGGATCTGATAATGCTTCATCCACCTTTTTCGGCTCAATTTGTGATATGAAAGCAGAGTTTCCATAGTGATCCAAATTTTGTTGCCTAGTTCGGACGGGTGAGGATATGTTACCTATTACTAGCTCATGAGGATGATTTTTGTTCCTTCTGAGGTTAATCCGAGACGTGTCTACCAAGCTTTCGGTTGGCTGATCAAGGTTAGACTGATCGGTAGGTTGAGCAGAGTCAGACCGACCGATTTCTTCAGTAGAAACTGAAGCGTCAACTTTCTGCGGTAAAGCAGCTTGATCAGGCTGAATTTCAGTATCAACCGCTTGGTCCTTGACAAAGCGTCTAAAAACCGGAACCTCGTCTTCATCATCAGAATAGATATTAAAATTTTCCATTCTGTTGTGAAGGTCGAAGGGTAATGCAGTGTTTCGCTCAACCGATTCATCGAAAACAACGTGTGCGGTTTCTTCAACTGTTAAAGTCCTAGTATTGTATATTCTGTAGGCTTTACTCACAGCTGAATATCCCAACATTATTCCCTCATCGGATTTAGCATCAAAAGCGGTCAAGTAGTTCTTGCCGTTATTGTGAACAAAGCATTTACTACCAAAAATTCGAAAATACCGTACACTTGGAATTTGATCAAAATAAATTTCAAAAGGAGTTTTCGAAAACCGTTTAGTTACTAAGGATCGATTTTGTGTATAGCAAGCGGTATTGATAGCTTCAGCCCAAAACTTTTGAGCGATACCCGAATCGGCTATCATTGACCTTGCGGCTTCCTTGAGAGTTCAGTTTCTTCTCTCAGCCAGGCCATTTTGTTGAGGAGTTCTGGCACTAGACAACTCGTGCCTAATACCGGAATCATCAAGAAAAGTAGTTAAGTTACTGTTTATAAACTCAGTTCCTCTATCACTTCTGATTTTATTCACTCGAATAGATTTTTCATTTTGTATTCTTAAAATCAGTTTAATCAAGTTTGGAGTTGCTTGATTCTTAGAAGCTAGAAAAGTAACCCAAGTAAATTTGGAGTAATCATCAATAACTACCATAGTATAATGCATGCCTCCTAAACTAGTTACTTTAACCGGACCAAACAGATCCATATGCAAGAGTTCTAAACATCTTTCAAATTGATAATTTCCTTTACTTTTGAAAGATGATTTCACTTGTTTGCCCATTTGACATGCCGCACATACTTTGTCTTTTGAAAACTTAACTTTTGGAAAAAACCGTGAACTAGTTCCTTGGAACAGATAAAGTTAATAGTTTTGAAATTCAAGTGATTCAACCGTTTATGCCAAAGCCAGTTTGGATCATTTCCGGCTATCATACACACAGGTTTTTCGAAATCAGTTTTCCAATCAACTTTGTAAATGTTTCCTATCCGGTTACCGGTTAGAAGAACATCGTTGTTTTGGTTTTTAACTAAGCATGAGTTTTTATGAAATTCAACTTTGGATCCCACATCACACATTTGGCTTATACTTAATAAGTTAAAGCTTAGTTTTTCTACCAATAATACATTATTTATGGATAAGTCACCATGGACAATCTTACCCTTGCCCACGGTTTTACCTTTTGAGTTATCCCCGAATGTGATGAATGCTCCGGTTTCATACTTGATGTTGGTAAGTAGCTCCTTGTTTCTGGTCATATGCCTTGAGCATCCGCTATCCAAGTACCATTCTGAATTCTTTAGCCGGTTGCTCCTCCTGACCTGTAACAAACAATTATTTACACCCTTTTGGTACCCACATTTAGTTGGGTCCATGGTTGATTAGTCCCTTTGGGATCCAGACTTGAATGAGTCGGATCACTTTCCCGGTTATTGTTTTGATAATATTTGGCTTAACTTCTTGGCTGTTGCTCAAGAATGCCTTATGTGGTGATGGGCTTCTTTGATGTCGGTTTTTATTAGTTTTACTTGGTTTCCGGTTGACTTTCCTTCTTTCAGGATGAAGCCATTTTTCAGATTCGTTAGGACTTACATACTTAAGCGTTTCTTCCAGTTTTAGGTCATTTTCGGTTTGTGAACTTTTGACAAATTTAATAAATGGAAGATTATTTTTCGTGAGTTTCATCCCGTTAGGTTGTTTTGTTTCATTTTGTTTATTTGGTTCATAACCAATACCATACCTACACTTCGGATGTCTTTTATAGTTACACATTTGTTTCACTGCTTGACGTGATCTCTCCCACGCAGCCGTGACGTACATTGCTCGTTCATCGGTTTCGGTTACCGTTTGAACTGTCTTCTCATTATCGGAGAATAGTTCATCCGGTTCATACGTTTCGATTTCACATGTTTTATCATATACATAATCTGTTTGTTCGGTTTTAGGTTCTACAGGAGTTGGTATGTACGCAGATATGTTTCTGAACTCAGTAACCATTTGGTTGAGTGCAGAAACCAGATCTTCTTTAGTAAACTCATTAGAAGAGAAATCAAATACCTCTTCGTCGTTTGCCATGAAGCAGGTTACTTTCTCTTCACCATCTTCATTGTCGGAGTATGCCCACTCGCTTCCACCATCAGATGCAATGAGCGCCTTTTGAATCTCCTTTCCTTCATCAGCATGTTGATCATCGTTTCTTCGGTAGTCGTTTCGTTGGTTGTTGCTGTTTCCCCGATAATTATTCCCTTGGTAGTTGTTTCCCTGATACCGGTTGCCTTGATAGTTATTCCCTTGATAATTATTTCCTTGATAGTTTCCTTCCGGTTTTCTATCGCCTCTTCTCGGTTTTCTACACTCTGACATGAATTGTCCAAAACCATCACAGTTATAACATCTCTTGTTTGATTTATCTACATAATTATAATTAAAGTCATTATTAGATGGTGGCTGGCTCTTCTTCATGAATTTCCCGAATTTCTGAGCTAGCATTGCCATAACATCGTCGGTAATTTGATTGGTGTTTTTGACTGGAGCCGGTGCGGTTGATACTTGAGACGCCGGTTCCACTGATGTAACCAAAGCTCTAGTTGCAGTTGATGTGGATGCTTCATCTTCGATTCGAGACTTGATCTCGAACTCGTAGGCTTTCAAGTCCTCGAACACATCATGCAACTTCATCTGCCCAAGGGTGCTTGACTCCCTCATCACCATGGTCTTGATATCCCACGTGCTTGGCGAGGATCTTAGAGCTTTGATGATCACTTCTCGGTTGTCATATTTCTTTCCGAGTGTTTGAAGCTCGTTGACTACACTGGTGAACCGGTTGCTGAATTCCTTCATATTTTCTCCCGGTTTCGTCCGTATATTTTCATATTTTTGTGTAGCCACCAAGATTTTGTTCTCCTTGGTTCTTTCGTTTCCCTCGTGGATCTGAATAATTGTTTCCCAGGCTTCCTTTGCATTTTCACACTCTGATATTTTATTCAAAGTGTTGTTATCTATAGCCTTATAGATGTGCCTCATGCAATGGTTGTCCAGGTTACTCCGTCTTCGATCTTCACTCGTCCATAGGTTTTCCTCCTTGTTGATCTTGATCGGTCCCTCTTTCAGGACTCGGCTCATCTCATCATCTAACGTGATCAGATGTAGATACATCTGTTTCTTCCAATTGCTAAACGCTTCGCTGTTTAGCATTGGCGGCTTGTCGCTGTGGGTCATACTTCCCATCTTCTTCGGTTGCTTGAGTGCTAAGAACCTCGCTCTGATACCACTTGTTAGGATCGGGGACACCCTTGGAGGACCGGGGTGTTTTCCTGTTTCAGTAAGGGTGGCCGCTTACAACACACACACTTTGGTGATAGTCCGGTTAGAGACTATAACCGTTCTCAGCACTGCACAAACTGTCACAGACTCTTGAACCGGGTTCAAGGGCGGAAATGTCTGTTTCAGGTTGAAGCAACGAATGCGACTTTAGATGATGTTTAAAAGGAGTCGGTTTAATGGAAGTGAGTGACCGGTTTTAGGAGTATGATTAGTTTGAGGTTTTTGTTAAGAAAGCAAGAAATGAAAGTAAAGGAAAGAACACGAGACAAGAGATTTGTTTATGGATGTTCGGAGCAAACCCTCCTACGTCACCCCTTCTTCTCAGGTTATGAGAAGGATCTCCACTAACTCTTTAGAGTTACAACAATACTGTCGGTCGAGCCCAACTTCGCTACTCGCCGGTTACACCAAACTCACACTTTCATGTAATACAACAACTCAACACAACAATACACAAAAAGCTTCCGGTTTTAGACACACCAGTTTTGGAATAAAACAGTTTATCTCTCTAGAACTTAATGCTTTTTGTAATACGTTACTTTTCAACTGTGTTCATAACTTGCATTAAATGAAGACGTTTGATCTTCCTTTTATAGCTGAAAGTAGCCAACGGTTACTTTCTTCTCTCTCCTGCGGATTGGTCGATCGTCATCACGCCTGTTGCAGAAAAGGTTGCTTGCACGCTTCACTTTCCTCAACACCTAGCATTCATGCAGGCAGCTCTGAGCAAAAGATGACGTAGCCGGTTTTCAGATTTGGACACGTGTTGAACATGCACTTCCGGTTGTCAATTTCAGATCAATAAAGCATCATTGCTTTCCTCGCATGCTTCCGATCGGATCCGATCTTCTTTTTTTCTTTTCAAGACACGTTTCTTCCGTCATGGTACGTCACTCTTGAAGTTTGAATCTTCTGACTTTTGTTCTGAACCATCCAGTTTTTGTGTCTTGTGCAGTATGATCCGGTTGGAATGAAAGTTTCTGTCTTGGCTAACCGGTTGCTTGAGAAGGTGAAAACCGGTTCCTCTGATCTTTAACTTGATCACTTGAAACTGGTTTCTTTGAATTGTAGTATCAGCCGGTTTTACAACGCCATCCTGTTCATACAGTTTTAGAAGTACCTGCACATGAAGATTAACTTCTGTTTAGTTCGTCTAGCCGATTCCAAAATTAATCTACTTAATTTTTCTATCAATTTCTCCCTTTTTGATTATTTAGAATAAATATTCAAAAATTGTAATGTATGGCCGGTTCCAAAATTAATCTACTTAATTTTTCTATCATAACTTCTACATAATAAATTTGAATTATTTCAAAATGAATGACTAAAGTCATTTTAACATGTTTATTTCTACAAAGAGATTATTCACTATTCCATTCATCTCATAATGTATACACAAGAAAATGATTTCAACATCAATGACTAGAATCATTTTAACAAGTCCGATTTCTATAAAGAAATCAATGACTATCATATTCATCTCTTAATTTCTACACAAGAAATTGGAATGGTTTCAATATTAATGACGACTAAAGTCATTTTAACTAGTCTAATTTCTATAAAAAAATCATTGACTACCCTCATTTATCTCATAATTTCTACCTGAAAAATTAGAATGGTTCTTAATATAATGACCAAAACATTTTAGCACATTAGATTTCTTAAAAAGAAATCATTACCAATTTAGGATTCAAACAAGAGACCTAACTTTCGCCCTGCACCCTTCCGTTAGAACTTCGAACCAACAGAATACTACTATTTACGACCTTATGTCTTCTTTTTAGAGAAACTTATTTTTTCTCCTTTTTGATTTAACTCTGACAAAAAAATGATAACTTAGTATCATAATCAAATGGTAAATATATAGGACAATCTATATATACATATATAACTATATTTTCTTAGTTATTAATCAACATACCACATTCTTTAATTAATTATTTAAAACGGAAACCATATGTTCCAATTATAATTAACTATTAATAAATTATAATTATTAATTTTATGAAAATTAAAAGCTAACTTTTTAGTTTATTTTCTTTTATAATAATAATAATTTTAATAACGAACAAAACTTTAATTAAAAAGAAATCAAATTATTGTTTTCTAATTTATTTTTTAGATAAAATTTTGTTAGGATCTAGGTAGCCGCTAGAGGACCGGGGGTTGGACCGGTTAGCGGTTCTCACTCGAAAGTTGGTGGTTAATCCGGTTAGAGATTAACACCGGGGTTTCAATACTACACAACCTGTCACAAACCCTTGAACTAGGTTCAAGCGCGGAAGAGGTTTGCTTTCAGGTTGAAGCAGCACACTTGTTTGATAGACAAGGCCGGTTTCAGATGATGGAGATTTGAAAATGGTGGGTCGGTTTCGGTAATCTGGAAATTCGGTATGGTTAGTATAGAGTCGGTTTAGAGCGGTGTAGTTATGTTAATCGGTTAGACAATGGAGCCGGCAGAAAGTAAATAACAAGATAGATTTTATGGATGTTCGGAGATAAAGCTCCTACGTCACCCCTTCCTCTTGAAACCGCGAGAAGGATATTCACTAAGGAATACAAGTACAATCCGATCGAGACTTATTTCCTGCTCGATAATACTCTTACAATTTACACCGAAATTGTAAAGCACACTTTTACTTTAGCACTTAGGCTTTCTTAGAATAACACAATCTTATCACTTGTAGTAAATGCTCTTAGCGTTTCACTTATCTCACTGAGTGTCCCACATTTACTCTTCTTCAACTGCCCCCTTTTATAGGTGAAATATGCCAACGGTCATATTTCACTACCTTGAATCCGATTGGCTGAACAGAGGTGCAGTGATTTAGTGTTTCAGAGATTCAGACCTGCGGTCGTTTCCTCAGACCTGGTATTCTGTCTCAGACCTGGCGGTCTGTTCTTCCGGTTTGTAAGACAAACCTGCTGGGTTTGTCTTTTACTCAATGTAGACACTGTCTGTTGGACAGTTGTCTGTACTTGGAAGATTTCCTTTCTGACTTATTCCGAAGTGGAAAGATCCGGTAGTACTGTCTTCTGCAGCCTGCAGGCTTTCCTCAGACTTGTATGGATATGGAAGTGTTCAGTCTGTTCCTTTGGTATCATTCTCAACAGATACCCGAATTATCCTCTTGTACTGGTCGGCCGCTTGACTTAGCCGAATGGCTTTTGGTATGAGTGATGTAACCGGACTTCTTCCGGTTATTCCTCTGCCTTGTGGTTGATCGGCTGTTTGATGATTCCGGTTTTAAGCTTTGTCCGATCCTTTCTTTGTGCGGTCATGTTCTGAGTATTCTTGGTCGGTTTAGTAGCTTGACCGGCTAGTTTTCTTAGCCGGTTCTTTTGTTTATCCGGTCCGGTTCCTTGTTCCTGCATGGAAAGTTTGTTTAAGTTAGGTTTATTTGAACCGGTCTGATTTTATCTAACAATTTCTCCCTTTTTGATTATTTTATTTAAAATTATCAAAATCATGTAAGTTTGCAACCGTAGGCCGGTTGTTTTGTTTGTCCGGATTTTTGAAACTGACTTAGGAGGATTTTTCGAAAAATTTTGAGAAAAATTTTGGAAGAGTCTTTATCTTTTATCTCATCAATTTCTCCCTTTTTGATTATTTTATTTAAAATTATCAAAATTAAGTAGAGATGCAAAAGATGGCCGGTTTCAAAAATAGCTTTATATATAATATAGATAACCGAAAATAATATGTAAAAACATTAAGATAAGTAAAGAAAAGATAGCCCCTATTCCGAGTCCGAGAAGTCATATATGCTCTTTTTCTTCTTTGGTTGCTGTCGACTGGTCGGTTCGGAAGGTCGTCGTCTTGTAGACCGGGACTGCAATTGTTCTTCGACTTCCTCTTCGACTTGGTCGACCTGCTGCGATGTACTCGTGACGACCGTTTTAGTGACCTCATTGAGCAGCTCGGCTATTTGAACTTTCTTAGGGGCTTCCCTCTTTCGCTTTTTCGGCGCTGAAGCGGAGGCGGTCGCCTTTTTGTTCTTGTTTTCGGCTGCGAATTCTTCCAACCTCCGTTTTTGCCTTTCCAACCGCTCAGCATCCTCCGCAGCTTGAGCGGCTGCTTTCTTTGTAAGTCCTGGGAAGATGGCCTCTGCCCTTTTAATCCGCGCGGCTTCCTCTTCCTCTTCGGTAAGCCGAGATGAGCGCGGTGCCTCTTTCTCTTTGCCTGCTTCGGCATCCAGCGCATCCTGGACCCTCTTAGCCACTTGAGCATCAGCCGTTACAGCCGCGGCGTCCGCGTTCACCTTCACCCTTAGCATTTCGGCAACTTGTTCGGAAAGCGCCTTCAGTTCGGTCACGAGATCCACATTTTTCTTCTCGAGTTCGGAGACTCGATCGAGTGTTGTACCCACCAGGTCATCACCCATTGATGTCAACCGTTGATCGGTTTCTCTCTCAAACCGGTCGAAGTCTCCCTTTAACTCGGAGGTCAAATCCTCCAAAATTTCGGTTCGCTTGACATTTTTATCGCGCAGAGCCACCTCTTTCTATAGATCTTCGTCGACTTTGAGTGCCGAGCTAGTGATTCTTTGAATGGCTGAACCGCGGAGTCTTCAAACTCCTGAATTCGGCTGTCAATCCGCTCTGCGGTTGAGGCTTCAAGCCTTTGAAGACGGCCCTCAACCCACTCCTTTGTGAAGTCTGATGCGGAGACTTTCGGTTGTGGAGGAGGTGATTGCCCGGTGACATTGGGATCGGCTCTTTCATCGGATTCCATTGATGCCGCATTCTCCTTTGGAGGTGTTGGGCAGTGTTCCGGAGTCGTTTCGATCTGGGGAGGAGTATAGACCGGTATTTTCATTCGGCTGCATATGGCCTCTAGCCGTTCGATTTCTTGAGTAAGTTCCCCTTTGGCTTTTTCAAGCCTTGCTAACACCCGCGGCGCTACGGTGTCTTCTGGTCCTAACTTTTCGAGCTCTTCCGTAATTTTCCGGATACGTGTTGTTAGTTTCCGTAGTTGGACCTTCGGTTTTAAGAGGCAGGTTCGGTGTTGTACCTCTTGGAGTGTGTTGGAGTTTGTAAGGTTCATGATCAAGTCTTCTACCTCCTCCAATCTTTGGATGCACTCCACGTCTGTGTGGCCCGGTAGGATTTCTCTGTACGGTGTGCCGTACCAGTGATCGTGCCATTCCAGGTATAGTTCTTCAATTGACTCGGCTCGCTTTTTGACGCCCTGAAGGAGTTTCAGAGATATCCTATCGGCCTCTGCTTCTTCGGCCTCCTCCTTCTCTTTGTCGCCGTCCTCATTACCGGCTTCTTTATCACCTTCCTCTCCATCATCCTCTTCACCACCTTCGGTTGTCTCAAGGTTGGTGTTAGGGTCGGCATCATTGGGGCTCTGGTCCGGATTGTCGGCTTCATTGACCGATCTATCATCCTCGGTCTTCTCCGTGTCGGTTCTCTCAAAGAAGGAAGCCGACTCCTCATCTTCTGTTTGCTGCGGCGGTTTCGAGAAAGTTACTTTCTCCTTTCTTTCACTTTCAGCCTTTGCTTTGGCTGGTGCCGCTTTCTTGTCGGCTTTCTTCTTTCGGCCACCTGTGGAACTGGGGGCCGGCTGCTTCCTTTCTAGGAATTGCTTCGATCTGATGAGGCATCGTTCTGCGACAACGACGCCGGGACCGATGTCGAGATTGAGGTGAAGGAAGATCTTACCGAGAGGAACAGCGTATCCCCACGACCGGTTTGAATCCGGTTTCACCATATCCATTAGATTGCTGAACACCGCTTTTGCCCAGTTGACCTTTCTTCCCTCCATCAGACCGATCAGCATCTTGATTTTGTCTTTCGTGAGGTTGCTGAAGTTTCCTCCCCTCGCCAGAATCGCCCTTGCGAAGATGTCACATATTGGGATATACTCTGGCTTCAACATTTGTTTGCTGCCGGATTCTTTGATCGGCTCTTTAGTTGCCGATAGAATCTGGCAAGCCGCCTCAAAGGTTTCCTGCTCTATGTCTGCCGTTGCATCCTGGCCGGTTGTCGGAAGACGTAGGCTCTCTGCCACCAGTGCCTCGGTGAGCTCTATTTCAGAACCGCATACAGTCGCGGTGATTTTGTCGTTGGAGATGGTTGCGGTTTTGAAGAATTCTTCGACCGCATCTTTGTATATAACATGAGGACCGCCAAGGAAATATTCCAGACCGGTTTTGACTACCTGGTCAAGAACCTCCTTTGCCTCGGACGTACCTTTCAGCCGGATTTCCTCGAAATCCACCTGAGATAGGAGTCTGAACAGAGCCGAATCACGCCCCATGTTAGAGAGTTTGAGAGAGTGTGAGAGATAACCGCTTCAGAAAGTTAGAAAGCTTAGAGAGAGAAAGCAGATTCGCGTGAGAATGAAATAAAATGACCGAGAGGCCCTTTTATAGATGCGGTTTGGAAGCCCAACCGTCCCATCAATATTGGGCGGGAACTTTCCCTCCAAATTGAAAGAGGCGGCAAACGGTGGGCGCCAAACCATGGGCGGTAAACCAAATGGTGGGCGACAGTTTTGGGCGGGAGATTTCCCTCCAAAGTTTTTGCTTATTCCATTGATGACGCACTCTTCTTTTGAAACCGATTGCTGGTACGGTTTCTAAGTCTAACCGGTTATTTTGAGTGATCAGAGTGTTTGCAATTTATTTTGAGCAATTTTATGTGACCGAATAAGAACGCGGTTTGAAGATGTTAACCGGTTACTTAGATAAATGTTCAAAGAGTTAAGAAAACCCGGTTATTTAAACTAGAGTGAGATTGAATTCAAGAAATATTGCGGAAAGAAAACCGATGAAAGAACCGGTATTGGAGTAGGCCTACATAATTAACGGAAAGTACAGCCTATAGGAGAGACATTCTAGAAATTCGGTCTATTGCCGAATCCTTGTCGAGGATGTTCGAGGAGGAGGCCGGTGTCCCTGGTCCAAACTCCGGCCGGTACCCAAGAATCAGCTTACTGATATGCGGTGCATAACCGAGACCTCTCTTGGTCAGCACCATATTCTTGAGATTTTCGAAAATGACCGTTGACCAGTTGATGGCCGATTCGCAAAGAATGTGGGTCATAATGTTGTAGGTATTTCTAGAATACCGTTGATTCGGTGATTGACACAGGATCGAACGGGTCACAATTTCGAGAAGTAGTTGACCGTGACTAGCAAGTTGGGTTTTTGGCCCATAGTGTTCCATCGGAGAAGGGGTGGCCGATAGGTATTGAGCGAGTTCAAATCCCGCAAGGTCCTCTATGGTCGGAAAGTCAGAGAATCCTTCCGTAGGTAGATCGAATAGTGAGGCAAATTCAACCTCATCGATCCAGAATGTGTGGTCTCTGACGGTAGAGACGATATACTTTCCCCTGATGCAGGCGCTTCGAAAGAAGGCCTTGACATCTTCTAGGAGAACTGGACCGGCCTCTTCAAGAAAAGGTTGAAGACCGGTTTCAGTGAGAGAGTGAAACATTAACTTCTGTTCAGGGTTTCCGTCTATCTCTCCCATGCAAGAGTCGAAGTCAATGCTTAAGAAGTTACCCAAAGTTCGGCTTAGCATGATTTCGGTGTTGAGAGAGATAGAATTCAAAGTATCTTAGAAGTGTTCTTATGCTTTCGTGTGAGGTAAATTGATTAGAGGATGGCTCCTTATATAGGGTCGGTTTTGGAGGGAAAGTTTTGACAGTTTTGTCTTTTTAGATAATAGAATCTTTGCATTTCCAAGGTCTTTGGGTAGAGTGTGCTTTTTTACTATTTGCGGTCTTCGAGGTAAATGTTTGTTGAAGGGTAACCAAGTTAGT
Source organism: Impatiens glandulifera (assembly GCF_907164915.1). Lineage (NCBI taxonomy): Eukaryota > Viridiplantae > Streptophyta > Magnoliopsida > Ericales > Balsaminaceae > Impatiens > Impatiens glandulifera. Next base: position 21,489,695 of record NC_061866.1, read on the forward strand.
TGAGTATTGAATGTTTAGTTAGTTTGGGAGGTACCTCATTGATTAAAGACCCTTTTCATTAAATGCAATAACATAATGAATAGTAGACAAAAGAAACCGATGGAAATAAAACCGAGGAAGGACATAAGTGAATCCGAAGTGATCATAATGGTGTTGGATAAAGATACACCCGGTACATACTGCAAAACGATTGGGTGCAAGAAGGAGTGACTTAATGTGCGCGGGAAGGGGCTTCACGGAGGGGATTGAAGTTCCTCCTCCTCCAGGCTCTCTCAAACCGATCATAGAATGAGTCGGTTATCTCTCTGGTTAGCACCTGGGCTTGGTTCAAACCCTCGCCGGGACAGGTTGGGACACGAAGTTCCACGAGAAGGCTGCTTATTTGGGGAATGAGACCGACCGACCGGATGCCGAGCATCCAGATGAGGACGTCGAATAGCACCCTGGACCAGTTTACCGGCGTACCGGTGACAATAGCCGCCATCATGTTGAAGGTCGCGGCACAGTATGTGTTGGTGACATCCCTTCCGAAGATGCCCCTACCTATCACATCGTTGAGGAGCTGATAGTCAGCCCTCAGGTGTGACTTAGTGCCATGATCGTCAACCGGCTCATCCGACCGGGCAAAAGAGAGGGAGACCTCAGCCTTAATGTTGGCCGGTGGGTTCAGGTCTGTCAGCCCTTGCTTAGCCAGACTGAAGCACCGAGCGAAGTCCTTCTCGGTGAAATCGAAGATAATACCCCCCACCTTGGACTGAATGTGGGTATCAAAATGAGGGGTACCCCTGAACACTCTGGCATTATGGAAAAACTCCAGAATGGATTCAGGGTAAACAGTTTGCTTATCGTCCAGAAAATACTGAAGGCCAGTATCTTCCAGAGCCTTAATCATCCTATACACTTCATAGTTCTCGGTACTGGAGCAAGATTGAAAATCAACTTGAAAAATGTTTGGGAACTGAGACATGGTTGCCTTAGTGAGAGGATGTGTTTTGTCTTGTGAATGTTTTAGTGAATGTGTGCTTCCCTTAAATACTAGTTTGGGGACTATCCTATTGTCCAGGTATTGAATGAGATAATGTCTATTGACTGCAGGATATAAGATATTGCATGAAATAGGCAGGTTTTTCAGACTAGGTTTGTTGGTCATAGGCCTGGACTGTGAAAGATATCAAAAGATCTTCACGTCTTTTTAGGCGCGACCACTTTTACTTTGAGAGGGTAATGTTTCAGAACAGATATCCTTAAACCCTGATGATTATTCCTCTTCTGTTTGAAATCCAAATAATCTAGGATAGCCTACTTCCGAACCGGTCAGGTATCAGTTGTTCATCCCGATGCGGTTATTTTGTGCATGCACCAAGTAGCCGGTCGGTTTACTCTATCTGATAAACTGGGCGGTTCTTCCACAGACACCCTGAAGATTCGAAATTCAACAGTTTAGGAAGAATTACCGGTTTTGTTTGTCTGAACCAGTTTCCCTTTAAGCATCCTTTGGAAGGATTTGGCTAATGTCGGTTAAGCCGAGAGTAAGTCTAAATTGATAGAACTTAGATTCCTGTAGCGGCTTTGTGAAGATATCGGCTACTTGTTGATCGGTCGATACGTATTCCAGCTGGATATGCTTCAGCGTGACATGCTCCCGGATGAAGTGATGCCTTATGTCGATATGCTTGGTTCTAGAGTGGAGAACTGGGTTGTAGGTGATTGCAATGGCACTCGTGTTGTCACAGAAGATCGGGGACTCTTCGGCTATAATACTGAAGTCCTTCAGCTGTTGTTGAATCCAGAGGAGTTGTGAACAGCAACTTTCGGCCGCTAAGTATTCAGCCTCCGCGGTTGATGTGGTCACCGATGTCTGTTTCTTGCTGTGCCATGACACCAGTCGGTCACCTAGGAATTGGCATGTACCGCTTGTGCTTTTCCTGTCAATCTTACACCCTGCATAGTCAGTATTTGAATAGCTCGTTAGGTTAAAGGACGAATCCTTTGGATACCACAGACCGACGTCAGATGTGCCTTTTAGATACTTCAGTATTCTCTTTGCGGCTGTGTAATGAGATTGCTTTGGATTTGCTTGAAATCTCCCACACACACCGACCGCATACAGAATGTCCGGTCTACTCGCAGTTAGGTATAGAAGAGAGCCGATCATCCCCCGGTATGCAATCTGGTCTACCGATTGGCCCTCATCATCCCTGTCCAGTTTGATCGATGAGCTCATTGGAGTAGCCGCCGAGGAGCAAGTATCCATCCCGAACATCTTTAGCAGCTCCTTGTTGTATTTAGGTTGGCTGATGAATGTTCCCTCTTTGAGTTGTTTAACCTGAAGACCTAGGAAGAAACTTAATTCTCCCATCATACTCATTTCAAACTTGTCAGTCATCATTTTTGAAAACTTATCACATAACTTATGATCGGTTGAGCCAAAAATGATATCATCTACATAGATTTGAACAAGTAGGATATGTTCCTTCTTTTCAAATTTAAACAATGTTTTATCCACCGAACCGATGGTGAAATCATGTTTTAATAGAAATGCGGTTAGTGTATCATACCAGGCTCTAGGTGCTTGCTTTAGACCGTATAAAGCTTTATTTAGCCGGTATACATGATTTGGAAATGCGGCGCTTTTGAAACCGGGTGGTTGTTCAACATACACTTCTTCACGTAGGTCACCATTCAGAAATGCACTTTTAACATCCATTTGAAAAACCTTAAAGTTTTGAAAGCCGCAAAAGCTAGAAAAATCCTAATGGCTTCAATCCTAGCTACAGGGGCAAATGATTCTTCAAAATCAATGCCTTCTTCCTGTTTGTAACCTTGAGCCACTAATCTGGCTTTGTTCCTCGTGACCAAACCGTCCTCATTGAGTTTGTTTCTGAATACCCATCTTGTTCCTATGACCGATTGATCTTTCGGTCTGGGAACTAGGTACCAGACTTTACTACTCTCGAACTGGTTTAGCTCTTCTTGCATTCCCAAGATCCAATCCGGATCTGACAATGCTTCATCTATTCTTTTCGGTTCAATCTGGGATATGAAAACGGAATTAAAATATCCTTCCAGAAGTTGACCCCTAGTTCGAACAGGTTCTAAAGGGTCACTTATAATTTGCTCAGGAGGATGTTTACTGTTTCTTCTGAGATTCAGTTCAGGAGTGTCTACCAAATTACCGTTTACTTGATCAAGGCTAGACATGTCGGTAGGCTGAACGAGATTGTCAGACCGACCGACTTCCTCGGATTGGACCGAAGTGTCAGCTTCCTGTTGTGGAACAGCTTGATCCGGCTGGGTTTCAATATTACCCATTTGGTCATGGACAAACCGCCTGAAGACCGGAGTCTCATCTTCACTATCAGAATGAATATTGTTATTTTCCAATCTGTTGTGTAGATCAAAGCATGAAGCAGTATTGCTTTCAACCGATTCATCGAAAACAACGTGAATTGTTTCCTCCATGGTTGCAGTTCTATTATTATATAGTCTATATGCTTTACTTACTGCTGAGTATCCTAGCATGATCCCGGTATCGGTTTTTGCATCAAAAGCAGTGAGTTGGGTCTTACCATTAATGTGTATATAACACTTACAACCGAAAATCCTGAGGTACTTAAGTTTGGGAACCCTGTTAAAATAAACCTCATACGGTATTTTGTTGTGAAATTTGTTTATTAGAGATCGGTTTTGTGTATAACATGCACTGTTGATAGCCTCAGCCCAAAATTTCTGAGCAATACCGGAATCGGCTATCATGGACCGTGCGGCTTCCTTGAGAGTCCGGTTTCTTCTCTCGGCCAGGCTATTTTGTTGAGGAGTCCTAGCACTAGACAACTCGTGTCTAATGCCGGATTAATCAAGATATGCAGTTAATGTACTATTAGTAAATTCGGTACCTCGATCACTTCGAATGCTATTAATGCGAGTTGATTTTTCATTTTTCAGGCGCTTAAGAAGTGTAATCAGGTTTGATACGGTTTCACGTTTAGATGGTAGAAATATTACCCATGTAAATCTAGAGTAATCATCGATAACTACAATGGTGTAGAGCATACCTCCTAGGCTAATGACCTGAATCGGTCCAAATAAATCCATGTGAAGAAGATCTAAACATCGGCTAGATTGGATGTTTCCTTTACTCTTAAAGGTTGACCTAGTTTGTTTACCCATTTGACATGCTGAGCAAACCTTATCCTAGTTAAATACTATATCAGGAATACCTTCAACTAGCTTTTTACCACGAATGTAGTTTAAAGTTTTCATGTTTAAATGGTTAAGTCTTTTATGCCACAACCAGGTTTGATCAGTCTTGGCTATCATGCATATAGGATATTCTACTCTAGTTTTCCAGTCTACCTTGTAAATGTTACCTATCCTATTTCCGGTTAACAGTACAATGCCTTGAGAATTCTTGACTAAGCATGCATGTTTAAGAAATTCTACAGTATATCCAGCATCACACATCTGATTAATGCTAAGCAGGTTAAAACGTAGGTTTTCCACTAGAAGTACATTGTCAATAGTTAGGTTACCATGGACAATCTTACCATTGCCCACAGTTTTACCTTTTGAGTTGTCACCGAAGGTGATTAGAGCATTGGTTGCTGTTCTGATATCGGTCAACAAATTGCTGTTTCCGGTCATGTGCCTGGAACAGCCGCTATCCAAGAACCATTCAGAGTTTCCTAGCCGTTTCTTTGGATCCTGCAAAATGTACATATTTACAACTATTTGGTACCCACATTTATTTGGGTCCACATGCGATTAGTCCCTTAGGTATCCAAACCTTGATAAACCGGACGGTTTTCTTTGCTAGGGTTTTAACTGTCCTTTTGGCATTCGGTCTCGTGTATCTCGATTTTTCTACAAAGGTCTTGAATGGTGATGGTATTCGGTTTGATGATCTATGGTTTGACCTACGTGGTTCAGGAAAGTCTTTCATATGTTTGAGAATTTCGGCTTTTCTTTTCACGGGGTCAAGCCATGATTCGGTTGGACCAACATAGTCGTATTTTAGCTTTTCTTCCCTATAGTATGCGGTCTCCTCTTCTTCAGCGGTCCAGGAGCTCTTAAGAAATTTTATAAAGGGAAGGTTTCCTCTTGTAAGCCTTGCTTTCTCTATGGATTTTCGGTCTTTAGAGCTATTCTCTGTGTATCCTAGGCCAAACTTGCAACGAGGATGTCTGTAGTGTCTATTCATGTTCTTTACTATATCGCTAGATCTCTTATATGCGGCCATCTTATATTGAAGTCGGGCATTTTCTTCCTCGGTTAATTCTCTAGTTGGTTCGCTGGATTGTTCGGTCTTAGGATCTAATTCAGTTTCTAAAGTGTGGGTATCATCAGGTTGTATGACTTCCGGTTCAGTTATGATGAGTACCTCTGGTTCTGTCGGAATGGGTACTATGGGATTGGTTCTAATGTTGAGGTGCTTAGGTAGCATGGTTAGTAGGTTCTTATATTCTTCTACCATGTCATTCAATGCATTGTATAATTCATCTTTAGTAAATTCTTCACAAGGAGAGTCAAATACCTGTTCTTCATTTGCCATGAGACACGTGAGTTCATCATCACTGTCACTGTGAGCCCATAGACTTCCTCCATCGTCGGCTATTAGTGCTTTCGGTACCTCACTTCCTTCACCGGTTTGTTGATAATTGTTTCGGTCATTTTGATAATCCGGTTTCTGGGTATCCCTCCTCGGTTTCCTGCATTCCCACTTAAAATGTCCCAAGCAGTTACAGTTATAACATCTTACATTGGATTTATCACCATAGTAGTTGTTTGTCGGTTGGTTTCTTTTCATGAACCTCCCGAACTTCTGTGCAAGCATTGCCATGGCATCCTCGGTGAACTGCTCGGCGGTTATGATCGGTACGGGTGCAGGAACCGGTGTCGGTGCAGCTGGTTCTGTAGATGTGATTAGTGCTCTGGTTGATGTCGAGGCCGAGGCTTCTTCTTCAGTCCTAGATCTCATCTCGAACTCGTATGCCTTAAGATCTTCGAATACATCGTATAGTTTCATCTTACGTAGGCTCTTTGATTCCCTCATTACCATTGTTTTTATGTCCCAAGCACTTGGAAGAGATCTCAAAGCTTTCATAATGACCTCTTTGTTGTCATACTTCTTGCCCAGAGTTGCTAACTCATCTAACACACCAGTGAACCGGTCACTGTATTCCTTCATAGTTTCTCCTGGTTTCATCTTGATGCTCTCAAACTTCTGTGTGGCCACCATTATCTTGTTCTCCTTTGTTCTTTCATTTCCCTCAAAGATCTGGATAACTGTGTTCCATGTCTCCTTCGCGGTTTGGCAGTCTCTGATCTTGCAGTATGTGTTTTTGTCCACACTGTTGGAGATCCGGTTTCTAGCATGATTATCCAGGTTATTTCTTCTCCTATCTTCAGCCGTCCATTCCTTTCTGTCCTTATCAATGAATATTGGTCCTTCGGTCAGAATGGACTCCATTTCATCATCCAACGTGACTAGGTGCAGGTGCATGCGTGCCTTCCAGTTGGCAAAGTCATCACCTTCTAGCATTGGAGGCTTATCCTGATACATGCTTGCTTGAGTATTGAAACTAACTGCTCTGATACCAATTGTTAGGATCTAGGTAGCCGCTGGAGGACCGGGGGTTGGACCGGTTAGCGGTTCTCACTCGAAGGGTGGTGGTTAATCCGGTTAGAGATTAACACCGAGGTTTCAATACTACACAACCTGTCACAAACCCTTGAACTAGGTTCAAGCGCGGAAGAGGTTTGCTTTCAGGTTGAAGCAGCACACTTGTTTGATAGACAAGGCCGGTTTCAGATGATGGAGATTTGAAAATGGTGGGTCGGTTTCGGTAATCTGGAAATTCGGTATGGTTAGTATAGAGTCGGTTTAGAGCGGTGTAGTTAAGTTAATCGGTTAGACAATGGAGCCAGCAGAAAGTAAATAACAAGACAGATTTTATGGATGTTCGGAGATAAAGCTCCTACGTCACCCCTTCCTCTCGAAACCGTGAGAAGGATATTCACTAAGGAATACAAGTACAATCCGATCGAGACTTATTTCCTGCTCGATAATACTCTTACAATTTACACCGAAATTGTAAAACACACTTTTACTTTAGCACTTAGGCTTTCTTAGAATAACAAAATCTTATCACTTGTAGTAAATGCTCTTAGCGTTTCACTTATCTCACTGAGTGTCCCACATTTACTCTTCTTCAACTGCCCCCTTTTATAGGTGAAATAGGCCAACGGTCATATTTCACTGCCTTGAATCCGATTGGCTGAACAGAGGTGCAGTGATTCAGTGTTTTAGAGATTTAGACCTGCGGTCGTTTCCTCAGACCTGGTATTCTGTCTCAGACCTGGCGGTCTGTTCTTCCGGTTTGTAAGACAAACCTGCTGGGTTTGTCTTTTACTCAATGTAGACACTGTCTGTTGGACAGTTGTCTGTACTTGGAAGATTTCCTTTCTGACTTATTCCGAAGTGGAAAGATCCGGTAGTACTGTCTTCTGCAGCCTGCAGGCTTTCCTCAGACTTGTATGGATATGGAAGTGTTCAGTCTGTTCCTTTGGTATCATTCTCAACAGATACCCGAATTATCCTCTTGTACTGGTCGGCCGCTTGACTTAGCCGAATGGCTTTTGGTATGAGTGATGTAACCGGACTTCTTCCGGTTATTCCTCTGCCTTGTGCCTGATCGACTGTTTGATGATTCCGGTTTTAAGCTTTGGCCGATCCTTTCTTTGTGCGGTCATGTTCCGAGTATTCTTGGTCGGTTTAGTAGCTTGACCGGCTAGTTTTCTTAGCCGGTTCTTTTGTTTATCCGGTCCGGTTCCTTGTTCCTGCATGGAAAGTTTGTTTAAGTTAGGTTTATTTGAACCGGTCTGATTTTATCTAACAAATTTGTATAATGAATATACATTTCTTGAGAATATATATCTATATATAATAAAGACTTGTCTTTAGTGGTTGATTTTTCTATTTATTTAGATGAATTATTTATATCCTTTGTAACATCACAACTCGTATTTCTGAAACATCAAAAAACAAAGATTTTGAATAGCGCAAACTACTATATAGCTTAACACACATGACACTGTTTTAAAATTGTTAGATATCTTGTCTTGAATTAACAATATATGTAACAATATGATGTTACAAAGAAATAAAATAAATAAAATTTATATGATGAATGATATCACCGAATAAATGGTTGATTCGAGACATATGCTTAGCACATTGCTCTTAAAATAGATCTATTGTCTTTTGTTTGTGCTGGAGTTTATCACAGATAGTTGTCTCTATGGTATAACGAATCTTGTAGTGATTCAGCACTGAAATCACTACACATTTAATTACTTGACAAGCATACCTAAACTATCACTGGGTTACAACGGAAAATGTCGAGCGAAGAACTCGAAGATTACTCACAAAATAAAGGGAGGACTTTTGGAATTATAGAGTGAGAAAGGATAAGATGATGAAGTGAGTTTTAGATTAAAGATGAGAGATTTTATATTGTTAAAAAGTTATACTATTAAATAAAATCATCAATTGAACCAACGATTGTCATTGATTGCCTCTTCATTTACCTTAACGTTTTTCTCTTCATTATAGAGTAATTGTTTGTCAAAATAATTAAGGCATTTAAAATTAATACTAACATTACATGATTTTCCAATTTGTTAATAATATTATTAAGTTATCATAATAATTAATAATAATAACAAGCTTATGTAAGTTACACTACAAATTTATAACATTTTCTTAATTGGTCATCAAAGTATTTTAGATCAATTAATTTAAAATGATTGATTCAAATTATACATTTGGATCAAATTTCATCATTTAATTCACGTTTGAATTTCATGTGAATTTGATTTGATTTTATTGTTCATATTCTAATTTATATTCATTAATGAAATTTAAAGAACTAAATTAAAATTTCCAATAAACCTTGCTTCAATTCTATTTACAATGTAAATAAAAATGAAGCAACCGATATCTGCGATTGGCAACGAAAAAACTTTCTTATGCAGGGAGGATCGAACTTATCAAAACCGTGGTCATGGGCATAGTTGGCTACTAGGCGTAACAAATGGTCATTCTGAAGAAGGTAATGAAGGAGCTCGATACACTAATGAGGAACTTTATCTAGGGCAGTAAAGGAAGAGGAGGAAAAAAAGTCAAATGGACCGCTCTCTGCAAACCGAAGGATGAGGGAGGCAACGACTTGAAGAACTGTATTGAGTAGAAAAAGGCTCTCACCTTCAAACATTTGTGGGATTTGAAGCACAATCAGGACTCACTATGGATCAAATGGGTGCATACGATGTTTATGAAATACGAAACCAGCATCTGGACCTGCAAAATTCATGAAGGTATGAGCTGGTTTCTAAAAAAGATTCTTAAACTAAGAAGCGATATTGCAGATTTTTATGACATCCGGATAGGGGACGAGAAATGTACTCTATTCTGGAACGATCCCTGGTATGAAAACCAGCCTATCATCCACAATGAGGTGTTTTAAAATACCCGCATCAGAAGAGACTACATAGAAGCGAAAATCAGAGACATTAAAGACGTGAATTGGGACTCACTCCTGAGAAGAAATCCAGAAGGACAGAGGCTACTTGATCATATAAGTAATATACAACTACACGATAGACCGAATATTTATGAATGGAAAGATGAGGACAATGAGAAGCTGGTATCGAAGAAAATATGGGAGGTAACATGGGAAAAAATACAGAAAGTAGAATGGGCTTGTCTTGTATGGTCAACGAAGATTATCCCAAGACACCAGTTCATTCTATGGCTCGCCTTTTGGGAAAGACTCAGCACTCGTGATCGTATCAGCAAGTATATGAGCATCCCGAACACGAACTGTCTTCTATGTAGAGGAAATGAAGAAATCATAGATCACCTATTCAGGAGCTGTCGTATTGCTTCAGAGCTTTGGGACAAATTCTATAAAAGCCTGAAGTTGGTCAGTTTCTCAAGCGAATGGAATGAAATCAAAGATGCAGCACTACTCAAAGCTAAGGGAAATAGATTTGCAACAAGCGTGTTCAAGCGCGACTTTGTAGTAGTGGTGCATAACATTTGGCAAGAACGGAATGCAAGGGTATATGGCAGAAAGAGTTATGGAAAGATATTATATCGGATTGTAGCGCCCTCGCGGGAACGTGTACAAGAATTCCAAGCACGGAGCAGAACTGGAATATCTGTAGGAACTAGAATTTACCGTTTTTTAAACTCACTAGAATTGAAAAAATTGTAATCAGATAATTCATTTACGTTTTTAACTTTTTAGCTTTTATTCAGAATGTTACGGCTTCAAAATGAATTGATCTCTTAAACTCGTGATTTTTTTCTCATTTTTGGGAATATTTAATGAAATGACGCTAAATCGTTTTTCGCCCAAAAAAATAAAATAAAATAAAGCGCACTTGAATCGGACTTGAGTAAAGCTTGTTTTACTTCAATTATAAATGAGAGTGAAACAATCTTAGCTCACTTTTGCTTCCTCAAGTTTAAATTACAAGGAAGCAGTGATATTTTTAATTTTAATTTTAATTTTTTTGAACTAAAATAAGATTTAATAATATAATATAAATGTTGCATTGTGATTGTTCTGGTTCAGGAAATAGACATATTGGTTACAGAAGAACCGGACATGAACGAAAGGGTGTGAACACGATTGAGTAAAAATTGTGATTCTTCTTTTTTTTTTAATGTAAATTATTAATATGACAATTTAATAATAAAAAAAAAAGTAAAATATCACGTAAAAGAAAAGACGAAATATATTTCTTTTGTTGTTTAAGACCCTGCTAATAAAATTGTGTTAGGTGAATCCCATATATTACTATTCAAAATTCAAATTTTTATTTAATTTAAAATATTCAAATTTAAAGCTAAAATAATAATTCTGCCAAATAAAATAGATATAATTTATGACTTTTAGTTGAATTTAAATGTAAAATAATTTATCAAGAAAAGCTTTTAACTGTTTTTAATACAAACCTTGTTCTTTTTCTTAGTCAGAAAAATCCCATGTTAATAAACAAAGATAATAAAAAAAAATATTGGCTCAATTATCAAAATAATGTTTAAAATTCTTTTTCAAAACTAATTTAATTTATTTATTTATTCCTTAACTAATTTAGTTTATTATTAAAATTTATATTTGTTTTTTATTTTTTAACTGTTTTAACTTATTATTATAAATATATCTTAAATTTAATAATTTATATTATATATATATATATATTCAAATTATTATTTTTATAAATTTGATTATTTATATTATAATATATTTATTTAAATTATTATTTTATAAATTTTTTTAGGATCAGTGTTACCAATAGAGACTGAGTCTGACTATTGTGAACAGTTTACGATAAATGATTCGATAATAATCCTATGAGGGATTAGTATCTGTTTCTATTATTCGCAAATCTTCACAATCTCTTGAAACAGATTCAAGTGCAAAACTGTTTGTTAGATTTGAAACTTCAGACAAATGAATGCAAATGATAAAAAGTAAAGAACACATGGAGTTTTATGGATTTTCGGAGATAAAACTCTTACGTCACCCCTTCTTCCACAACCGGAAGGATATCCATTAAGACTTTAATTCAGATACAACTCACTGAACTAGCTAGCTAACTCTCTGTTGAACATAATACCCTATGTTCAACTTAAAACACTGAGGTTTCGCACAGAAAAGACAGTATGTAATTACAGTATGTTCACAGCTAGACAGGAAGAGATTTTTGCTTTATCTTGAGAGACTTTATTGAAGTGAATGTGTGAAGCAGTTCGAAGCTCAGGTCAAGTTGTTCGACTATAGTCCTTGGGCTTCTATTTATGGTTGAAGTGCACCGACGATAGAATATTCTTTGTGGACATGTGGTATGTGTCCGTTGGACGACTGCCTATAGTACGAGAGTACAACAGACTATGAGTATTTGGATTGTGGCCTTACCGAACAGGTAGTGCACCGATTATCCTCTGATCTTGTCTTGTACTGGGAATGCAATTGAGAGATATCTGCATACGTGGCATTTATTCATTTGTTAGAATCAGTTGGCTTGTTAGACTACTGAAGGTAGGAACGACATACAACTAAGTGAATGTGGTTAGACAGATGCTTCCTTAAGACGATTGCTTAAGCAAGGCATCAGACGTTCTTCTATAGACCGCGTCTAAAAGAGTTAAACGTTCTCGTCTAACTATGTACCCTTTAGAAGGAGTTAAACGACCTCATAAAACTACGTTTCCCTTTAGACTGCGTCTAAAGGAGTTAGACTTCCTCGTATAACTATGTTTCCCTTTAGACCGCGTATAAAGGAGTTAGACTTCCTCGTCTAACTATGTTTCCCTTTAGTCCGTGTATAAAGGAGTTAGACTTCCTTATCTAACTACGTTTCCCTTTAGGCCGCATCTAAAGGAGTTAGACTTTCTTGTCTAACTACATAAGACGTCTAATACTGCCTACTTCACACCGCGTCTGCGTCTAAAATAGCAAGGTCTTTTAGATTTGCGTCTGCACAAAACAAATAGACAGCTTAGTCACATTTGTTTTCAATAAGACATAAAGTTCTTCAGTTTTTTTTGATCATAACTAAGTTTAACATAAATCATCAAAATAATGTCAGCATTGAATAAACTTATTTCCTTAGTTTATTTCAGTCAATTTGATTTTGACTCAACAATTTCTCCCTTTTTGATGATGTGAAACTTAGTTGAAAGATCAGTAAAAAGAACGCATCCTTAAACAACAAAAGTTTATATATTAGCAAAAATCATGAAAGATTCGATTTTATATTTTATCAAAGATTGTCCATAAACAACAAAAGTTGGATCTTTCCTAGACTAGGTCCTTCCTATCCACCTCTACTCTTGATGATGGTTCTCTTTGCCTGATCTTCTCCCTGGACATCAGGCCACTTCTTTCCCACTTTTTGACATCATCAGGAAGGACGAAATCCTAAACTTCTATTTAAGCTATTCGAAGCGTCAGATTTCTTCTCTTAATCTTTAGTCTTCTTACTCTAAGAACATACTCAATGACTCTTTGATAGTCCAAAACTCTAGGAGACTTAATGAGGACCCCATGTCCAACATTTGCAAGGAGAAAAGCGAGCAGCATGTTGAACGGGGCAGCATACCAGAATACTCAGATGGCTTCCTTGGAGAAGAGATCATCTTCACCAAGTTTTTGAAGAGGATTTTTGACCAGTTGATTGTTGTTCCCCTTGTTATGGACACCATTATATCAAATACCTTTTTGGAGTAGGTATTAGAGGAACCCTTAACCAAGAGAGACTCAGAGATGATATCATTGAGAATGGAGAACTTATCTTTTAGAGAATACTTCTATCCGTGAGTATCAACAGGGAAGAGATGCCCCTAAAAATATGAATTTGAGAAGATAAGCTTCATCTCAGATAAGACCTCATCAAAAGAGGTGGTGAAATCAGATAACCCCTCTAATGGGAGCCTAAAGAATAGAGCGAAAGTTTCCCACCAAAGCAGATATTTTCTTCATTAATTTTGGCCAGGATAAGCTTATTGTCAATTATCCTTGTAGTCTTAAAGAATTCACAAATCTCTAGTTCATGAATGATTACTAGAGCCCCAAGAAACTTCTTCAAGACCGAAGCTTTAAGAGTTTCAAACATCGTGACCATTTCTGGAATTACCAAAGAGGAAACAGATTCGAAGTTCACTTGAAGTGTATTTGGTGCAAAAGAGCCCATTTCTTAACTTAAGAACAACTATTAGGAGTGCTAAAGGATTTAGGCACCTAAGAATCACTAGGGTTTTTCTTTGTGAGAGAACGAGTAGACAAAATCACAACGAGGACAATGAATCTTTTCAAATCTGTGAGTTATTTTTATAGATCGAGACAGACACATGGCTATAAAAGTCATTTAGAAAATTAACCATCATAAATTTAAAAACGTATTCCCAAGAAAATTATCATTTAAAAATGAAGAAAGTCATTTAAATGTAATAATAGAAATTCATCATAAATGCAAAAACGTGAAGTAGAAGATCGTTAAATATTTTACTCATATTTTTAACATTGAGAGACATGTGTCTTCAAGTTATTAGAAATATGACTGTTCAACTTCTAAATAGGAAATTTACATGGACAGCCTATAAGACTATGGACAACTATCCCACTCGTCTGAACATGAGATGTCTAAATTTGCACGTAGTTAGACGTTTAACATTATGTCCGCATACCTTGCGTCTAAGTTGGGTACACGTATAGTTTAGACAGCGTCTAACTACACGCGTCTATAGACGTCTAACATGCGTCTGTTTAGACAACATCTAACTACGCATAGCTATAGATGCTTTAGACGTATGTCTCACATGTAGACATCTAGCCAAGCTTTATTTGAAAGTTTTTTAAGAAAATATTCGTCTAAGTACATAGCTCCTTTAGACGACTAATCTAATCAGACCGATTGAGACCTCCGTCTACACACCTCTGTCTAGTCACTTAAAAACAAAAATTTCCCCCTCAATTAATGCATGTTCAATTAAGGTAAATTAATTGACATCTACAAACCCTAAAATATTTCTAAAGTAAGAAAACATAGTCTCGGGGAGTGGCTTCGTGAACACGTCTGTCACTTGCTAATCTGTTAGGACATATTGAAGGCGAATATACTTTTGACTAACATGCTCCTGGATGAAATGGTGTCTGATTCGACATGCTTCATCCGAGAGTGCAACACTGAGTTGTATGTTATTGCAATAGCACTAGTGTTGTTGCATAATATAAGTGACTCTTCTGCCTCAATGTCATAGTCCCTGAACTATTGTTGAACCCACAAGAGTTGAGAGTAGCAACTTCCTACAATAAGGTACTCGGCTTCAGCTGTAGACGTGGAGAAAGACATTTACTTCTTGCTGAACTAAGAGATCAGACGATCACCAAGGAACTGGCAAGTTCCACTAGTGCTTTTCCGATCAATCTTGCACCCTGCATAATTTGCATCTGAATAACTAGTTAGATTGAAACTAGAATTCTTCGGATACCACAATCCCACATTTTGGGTTCCCTTTAAGTATTTCAAAATTCGTTTAGCAAAAACATAATGAGATTATTTAGGATTAGCTTGAAATCTTTCGCAAACGCCGACAACAAACATGATATCTGGCCGGTTGGCAGTAAGATAGAGCAGATAACCGATAATTCCTCTATAGGCATTGATATCGACACTCTTGCCATCTTCATCCTTCTCAAGCTTGCTGAAGGAGCTCATTAGAGTAGTTGTAGCTGAGCAACTTTCCATTCCAAACTTTTTTAACAACTCCTTGGTGTATTTGACCTGGTTGATGAATGTACCTTCTTCAAGTTGATGAACTTGATGACCGATGAAGAAAGTTAATTCATTCTATCATACTCATCTCGAATTTGTCCTACATCAACTTGGAAAATTTCTCACATAGTTTGGGGTTAGTTGACCCAAATATGATATCATTAACATAGATTTGAAAAAGTAAAATATGAGAGTCTTTAATAAATCTAAATAAAATTTTGTCTACTATACCAATGAAAAAATCATGATCGAACAAATTTTTTGTTAAGGTGATCTTGTCAAGTTTAAAAACATGATTTGGCAAGGAGTGATCTTGAAAGCCAAGAGGATATTCAACATAAACATCCTCATTTAAAATTCCATTTAAAAATGCACTTTTTAAATCCATTTGATACACTTTAAAGTTTTTAAAAGATGCATAAACTCAGAAGATTATAATTTCTTCAAGACTAGCCACAAGTGCGAATAACTCTTCAAAGTCAATTCCTTCCTCTTGTCTATATCCTTGAGTTACTAATCTAGCTTTGTTTCTCACAACTAAGCCATCTTCACTAAGCTTGTTTCGAAAAACTCATCTTGTTCCAATGACCGATTGATTAGTCGGCCTTGGAGTTAGATGCCAAACTTTATTTCTTTCAAATTGATTCAACTTCTCTTACATTGCATTAATCCAATCTAGATCAAACAAAGTTTCATTAATCTTCTTTGGCTCAATTTGAGAAATAAAGGCAAAGTTTGTCATTTCATCTAATAATTGGTGTCTGGTCCTAAGAGGAGCATTATGTTTTCCAATTATCAATTCAGGTGATTGATTTATGTTCCATTTGAAGTTTGGTCCAAGAGGATCAGACGTCTGGTTAGAAGGCCCCGTAATGTCCAAATTGCCAATTATCAACTGATTTGAAGTTTGAACTTTTGATTGACTCTCAACCGAATCAGCCATCTGATTAGGCGAATGGGTCCTATTGACCAGAGCTTCATCATCACTATCAGATTCATGTCTTGTCGCTTCTAATCTGTTAGTAATATCAATGAATTCGTCAGAATTATTTTCAACAGCTTCATCACAAATAAAATGATAGGATTCCTCAACAGTTTGTGTTCGATTATTATACACTCTAAGAGCTTTACTAACTAAAGAGTAGCCTAACATGATTCCAGTATCTACTTTAACATCAAAATCGGTCAAATAACTTTTCCTATTTTTATGAATGAAACACTTATACCCGAAAATTCGAAAGTATGAAACTTTAGGAATTCTTACATAAAAGAGTTCATGGGGTGTTTTATCAAAGTGTTTATTAATTATTGACCGATTTTGTGTATATCATGCCATGTTTATGACTTCTGCCCAAAACTTCTGAGGAACACATGAGTCGACAAGTATATAGATTTCGTTGCTTCCCTTAGTGTTTTGACTCTTCTCTCAGCAATAACATTTTTCTATGGAGTTCTGGCACTAAACAACTCGTGTCTAATATGTTGGGTCAAATTATTTTGACTAAGTGTTGAAATAGTTTGACTGTTAGGATTTTGATAATGAAATGATTTATGAATTCATGGAGTTAGACGTGCAGTCTAATGAATTCGGAATTAGACGTGCAGTCTAACTCGTGGAGTTAGACGTGCTGTCTAATGTATTCAGAATTAGACGTGCAGTCTAACTCGCGGAGTTAGACGTGCAGTCTAATATATTCGGAATTAGACGTGCAGTCTAACTCGTAGAGTTAGACGTGCAGTCTAATATATTCAGAATTAGACGTGCAGTCTAACTCGCCACGTAAGAGAATTTCCCTCACATTACTTGTTTTGCAGGTACATCCCTGGTGGAATATTCGGTGCACTACCAATTGGAGTACGTCCACGATCCCTGTGCTCAGAACCTTCTTTGTACTATGGAGGCTTTCCAATGGAAGAGTGTCACGTATCATTCTGAAGATTCGACTGTTAGTCTTTGTCTAGTATTTATCATATCTCAAGGACAACGGAAGAACTACAGTTCTACACAATCTCTCGATCATCTTGCTTACTGGAATTACTGAGAAATATATTCTTTGAATATTCAAGCTGTGAGCTGCTTTCCTGATTGTACTGTGTGTGAATCAAGAGAGAGAGAGAATTAAAAATACCTTTAACTGAGTGATATTCTTCATCTTGTAAATTGAACAGAGGGTGTCCTGCTCAATAGTGAGTTAAGAGTTTGCAAACTGTTTTTGATTCGAATCATATTATAGTGAATCCTTCCGGTGGTTGGAAGAAGGGGTGACGTAAGAGAGTTTGCTCCGAACATCCATAAACAAATTGGTGTGTCTTTTCTATTTTGTCATCTTCACATTCTTCATTTTGAGCTTCAAACCTAAGTAAACAATTCCGCCTTGATTCTGTTTCAAGTGTTTACAAGGGTTTTCGTAGAATAGAAAGCGAATTAAATCCCTAACAAGATTTCTTTCAAACCGTTTTTCATAAGCTTCATTAATAGCCAGACCCCTGTTTCTATTGATCAAGCCGATCCTATAAATTGGTGTCAGAGCTCTGTTTCTATTCTCAAGCTTTTCTTGAAAAATGTCGACCATAACCAAGGATGCCAGTGCTATAGCTATTCTAACCTTCTCTCGAGAAAATTATATTGTATGGAAGAAAAGAGTTCGTGCTCATCTTTCTTCTCTTCATGACGACATGTGGAGTGTCGTCACAGAAGGTCCTATCAAGATCGATAAGGAAAAACCTGACTGGACCACTGAAGAAAAGAGACAGAACAACCTCAACAACATGGCTCTTGATGTTCTGTACAGATCTTTCGATGATAGCATGTTCAACTACATTATCGAGTGTGATACTGCTAAAGAGGTCTTGGATAGACTCACCCAACTATGTGAGGGAAACGAGCAAACCAAGGAAAACAAGATTATGGTTGCTACTCAGCAGTTTGATAGCTTCAAGATGCGCCCTGGTGAAACAATGAACGACTTAGACACCAGATTCAACAAGATTGTCTCCTCCCTATCCATCCTAGGTAAGACCTATAGCAACATGGAGCTTGCTATTAAGGTCATGCGTGCTCTTCCAAGAGAATGTGACATAAAGACGATGGCAATGAGAGAATCCAAAGATCTTAATAAGATCTCTCTCTTTGATCTCTTTGCTGATCTCAAGGCCTATGAGTTCGAGCTGAACTGTAGGATGGAAGAAGATCAATCCACATCCATTATCATTTCCAAGGCACTGGTGACTGCTGAAGAGCCACCAACCGCTACGGATGTGAAGATGGCGGCCTAGCAGCTGAGCAACGACGCCATGTCTCTCTTTGTGAAGAAGTTTGGCGACTTCATGAAGAAGAGCAACTCTAACTCAAACTCTTCTAATTCTAATGACAATAAGAAATCTAAAGCTAATGCTACATGTTTTAACTGTCGTATTAAAGGTCATTATGCATCGTAATGCCGGAACCCGAAACGTGAAGATGCAAAAGATGATGGAAAAGAGTTGAAGGCTCTTATGGAAGGTGACGGAAAGAACCAACGAAACAACCGTGATTCCTACTTCTCATCCAGTGAAAGTGATGAAGAAGAGGTGGCCTATTTCATGGCAAGAGAAGATGAAGAAAGGACTCAGGAGACTGAGGTATTTGACTTCTCTTGCGAAAGGTTTTCAAGGAAGCAATTGGTAGCTGCACTAGATGACATGGTCATCGAGTACACATAGCAAGCAGAATCCCTAAATGAAACTAAATCTTCATCAGATGTAAATAAACCGATTCTATTTCAAACTGAAGAGTAAAATATTTTCGAAAAAAAGATTGAAGAGATCTCATCTGAGAATGAGATGCTCAAAGAACAGATTCAAACCCTTTCATATGAAAACAAGAGGTTAAACTATGTTGTTTGTGCATGGACAAGGTCTGGAGAAGCTGTCAAATATCAGATCAGCAAGTTAAAGCCTGCTGGATCTAGATCCGGATTGGGATTTGATCGCAATGACCCTAACCTGTCCTGCAAAAAGTCAAACTCAACAACTAACAAGTTTAAACCAATAAGTTTTGTCAAAGGGAGTATGACTGATATTGAATTTGATCCTATTAGCTGGATGAAATAATCTATGTTCCACCGACTGTTAGCTGGATGAAGAACAAGCTAGAATCAGCTAACAAGTCTAGAAATCTAAAACCTGACTCAAAGTCAAGGAGTTTTAAAAGAAAGTCTTCTTCAAAAACTAAGGGATCAGTGGCTAACAGGAAGTCATATACTAAGTCAAAATCTTATGCATTAATCACAACACAAAATGGGAAATCCATCAGAATAACTCAAATATGGATTCCTAAGGGACTAATTGATCGAGGACACAATTAAATATGGGTACCAAAATGTGTAAATAGTTTCTTTTGTAGGTGATGCAGGAGGATTGCAGGAAGGAAGCAGGAAGAATATTCTTTTGAGTATACAGCCTAGAAGATCAACAATGGCCTTTTCCATTCTAGTAGATTAAATGTTTTTATCTTTTAAAAATATTTTTGGTCTTTGGACCACAAAAACTGTTCCTTATACTTTTCTGTCCCTATACAAAATGAGAGGGAAACATTACTTTGAAAGAAAAGATACTCTCTAGACGAATGATCTTAATCAATCTATTAGACAAGGGTGTCTAAAAAAAACGGTTTGTACTTAGACGTATTTTTGCTCACAATCTATACAACTAAGTCTATATGTTGCGGTTTAAAACCCATGCGGTTAGACGCACATGTCTAATAGACGTTAGACGTTTTCACGTCATGAGCAAGAGAATGCTCACGTCTAACTAAACACACATCTAACACGTGGTGTTCATGCGTAATTAGACGTACACGTCTAAAAGACATTACACGTATTCTTTATAACACGGAATTAGACGTATGCGTCTAATGGACCCATCCGTTTAATAGACGTTTAGTTCTATGGATTTGTGCTATAAGAAAAATGTCTAACAACGTGCCGATTAGACTGATCAAGGACAGCTATCCCACATGAATATCTATTTGTTTGCCCGCTCAAATATTAAACAGTCATCTTCTAACAACATGAAGACACGTGTCTTTCAAGTTAAGAGAGAATGACTGATATACCCTCATTTTTAATGATGATCCTTTGGAAAGAACGTCTAACATTAATTGATGGGCCATACCCTTAAGAAAAGTGACGGTTATTTTGTATATCTTTTCTCTGTCTATATAAGGACAGTTGTGCATGAGATTGAAAGTTTTTCATCTCTCGAGATTATTAAGAACCCTAGTTTTCTTTGCATCTTTCTCTCAAAACCTCTCTTAATCTTGTGTCTGTTCATATTCTTCTAAAAATGGTGAACAAGAGAATCACGCTGGGTCATTGTACATTGCAGGTGGATTTTCCATCGGTCTACACTTTCGATCAGCCGGAAGTAGTGGATATGTTTAGAATCCTAGAGTATTCTGGTCTTAGGAAGTATCTTGGAGGTCCATTCATATTCTACGAAAAGGAATTTCGCGAGTTTTTCAAATCTTCAACGATGGTAGGCGAATCTATCGTAGCAACCGTTAATGGCGTGGAAATATCATTCGACGAGACTGTATATGCAGAGTTCTTTGAACTTCCGACGGAGTGTCATACGTTCGACATGCTTCTTTCATCAGAAATAATGCAAGAAATGAAGAAGGCTTTTTCTGCCGATGGCTCGACGATTCATGTAAATGGAAGTAAGAAGGTCCTCAAAACTCACTTTATTTTACTAAACGATGTGATAGGAAAAGCACTCCAAGGGAAGGCTGGTTCCTTCAATCTCTATAGTCAAGATTGTTTTTACTATATATGCGCCATCTCCAAGGGAATTCAGGTAAACTAGACTTCTACTCAATTTCAGAATCTTAGCTTTTCTATTAACCATGCGAACAAGGAAAGCATAAAATTCGCGGCTCAACTAAGTCGATTGCTGGAGCATTTGGGGGTTCCGATGGGTGAACCTGAACAGATCAACTCTCCTAGGGTATTCTCTTCCCTTACAGTCGCCAGCACCCCGATGAGAATGAAGAAGAATATGGAATCTCCCTCAAGTGCCTCTAGTCAATAGATAGGTGGTAGGCCTGCTACTCGATCTAGACAGCCATCTGCCTCTATTATGTCAACGGGGGCGAAGAGATCAAAGACTATCAATGAATCAGAGGCTAGTTCCTCTAGTTTGAAAAGCTCTACAAAGAAGGATTCTGAATCAGTCGATTCAAGAATCAGGCAAGGTCCAGGTGTACTTGCTTCTACTCCCCTATCGTCTTTGTCTTCTCCGACGACCATCCTGAGAAAGCCCTCGAGATCTTGTGTCTCGAAATAAAAGAAGTCTAAGGCGCCCTACGCGTCTAAATCAATGAAGGTATCATCAAAGGTAACTTCTTCTAGACCCATGGCCGATGTGACCAGGTTTGATGTTCCTGTGATGGAACAAGTTGGATCTGTTTTCTCTTCTGGAAAGGAATCTGCTGAAGGGCCCGCTGTTGAGTCAGCTGGTCCGAATATTGAAATTGTTAACAGGACTGGGTCTCCCGTTAATCAACCTGATCAAGTAGCTGTAGGTGCTACTTAGATTGACCAACTAGAACAAGGTGTAGTTCTTACCCTTGTTGCTGGTAATTCTGCTGAAAAGGAGTCCTCTATTTCTATCAGAGAGTCTCCCTCGTTAAATCCCATTTCTAAGGATTCCTTAGTAACCGGGAAGGTAACTCGTGAAGAGCTCCCTGCTGAACTTTGCAAGAAACCCCAATCTTCATATGAGTTGATGCGTTCCACAAGGCTGTCGTGTGGAATTATATTTAGTGAACCTAGACCTGCTCCAAGACCAGTCGAGGTTGCTGGAAATGTAAGAATATTGCAACTGCTGTTAATAAACATGTCTCGGAGGCAACATGCATTGTTGACCTCGTGATGGATCAAGTTAAAGCTATTGCGGCTAAAAAGATGGAAATTTATGAATCCTGGATCCTGGAGAGATTGTCTGTTAAATATGATGAAGCCTTAACAAATTCTGATATAATTTGTGAATGGCAGAAGCGTGTAGCCAATGAAAAGAAGGTTCTCAAGTGGGCCAAAACTTCAGATGTTCATGAAGCTCTGAAGAGAAAGGATCTTGTTAAAGCCTGTTTAAGAGGAAGAGCCTTATTTCCCATTCTTGAAGCCAGAAAGGGAAATTTTAATCCCATTGAAAAAGGTTCTAAAGTGGAAGCGAAAATTCTGAAAAGATTAGACGACATCATGGCTGATTACGTCTCAGTTGTTACCTGATACGTTCATGGCGCTAACTGCTCTGGAGCAAATTTTTTTGTTGATGATGAACATTTGGATATCTCTGATGATAACGATGATACAGATGAGCGAGATGTTGTTCTCCTAATTGAATTTAGGAGTGTTTCTGCTGAAGAAAGTCGTCTTTTGGATCAACCCGCTCAAGAAAATCCTGACTTAGAAGAAGAAGTGATTGTTCAAGAGCCTGAACAAGCTCTTTTAACTCATGAAGAAGAAGTTGTTGAAGAAGATGTTATTGAGGAGTTTTCTCAAGCTCCTAATAATGAAGAAGTTGTGATATCCCCTGTTGTAAGAACAGAGGAAGTCCAAGAGAAGGATGCTGAAGTAACTCAACCAGAAATTATCAGATCTGAGGGGGAACCGTCCAAAGACAAAGATGCTGAAGAAGAGAGTTCCTCATCTAAGGAGGAATAGAATCAAGATGCTAGTTATGTCAGGCCTCTTCCATTCCCTGAGATCATTGCAGGAAGTGTTCATGAAAATATCAATAATCCTCTTCACTACAAGGGAAACCTGTATGAAAGATTTCAGAGAGCTGAAAGGGAATTGGAAGAAGAAGGGCAGAATAAATCTGAAAATGTATCTGAGAAGGATCAACTAGAGAAATCCTTGAAGATCCATACCCATTTTGATCCTATTCAGAGTATGGCAGCAGAATCTCCAGAAAATTCATCTAATGAAGAATCCTCTACTGATGGTATCAAGCTTCTAAAGTCTATGACGTCTGTGCTCTCGTCTCTTCAGAAGAACGTGGTATCTATGCGATCAAATATGATAAAGGCTCTGAATACTTAGAAAGAAGAGAGAAAAGAATTTGCTGATTTTGTCAAAATTCTTAATGAATTGGACAATACTCTGAAGAAGAAGAATATGTGACTCACATCTCAAATTTAAATTTCTCCAAATTTGAAAACAATATCTTAAATCGTCAATTTGAAATGATGGACCTTGAAAGGCACATCAATGATGATCGTCATCAAGAAGCTATGGAAGAACTTAGTTTGATGAAAAACCAGATGGTAGAAATTCAAGGATGCTTAAGAAGAACAGATGGTGAACGACTGGAGTTTGCTGACTCTATTGCAAGAAAATTTCAAGCAAAAGAGAATGCGAAAGCTTATGCTGAAAAAGATCAACCTCGTATCACATAAGGAGAGTCAAGTAGAAGAAGTGACGGTGTGTTAACCGGCCCCAGATATAGAAGAGTGCCCACCAACGATGAAAATCCAAGGCCAACTAAAAGAGGCGGAGGTCGAAGCGGTGGTGATCGTGGAGGCCGAAGCATTGGTGGTGGTCGTGGTAGACAATTTGGTATTGATCAAAGAGGTCGTGCCAGTGGCGGTGATCGTAGTGGGAGATCAAGTGGAAGCGGTCGTGGTGGTCGCATTCTTCCTCCTTTTCAAAATCTGTTAAGTGGTCAAGACATGAGCCCAACCGATCCTCGAGTAAAAAGGGAAGAACAATAATTTATTTTCTCCTACTCTATTAAGTTTCTCAAACTATGTTTATTTGATTATGTTCTGAATATTGGATTTGGATGTCTGTGAAGTTTGCTGTAAGTGAACAGAAGTTTATATGATGAATGCGTATTTTATTATATATATCTATGCAGGCTTTCAATTTCACCATCAAAAAGTGGGAAATTATTGGGTCAAATTATTTTGAATAAGTGTTGAAATAGTTTGACTGTTGGGAATTTGATGATGAAATGATTTATGCGTTTTAATGCAGGTGTATCGAAATCAGATTTCATGAGCTTTGGTTCTAATGAGGTATATTAGACCGATTTGGTATTAGAAGCATGTAAATAGACGTGCAGTCTAACTCGTGGAGTTTGACGTGCAGTCTAATGAATTCTGAATTAGACCTGCAGTCTAACTCGTGGAGTTAGACGTGCAGTCTAATGAATTCGGAATTAGACGTGCAGTCTAACTCGTGGAGTTAGACGTGTAGTCTAATGAATTCGGAATTAGACGTGCAGTCTAATGAATTCTGAATTCGACATTTAGTCTAACTCGTGGAGTTAGAAGTGTAGTCTAATGTATTCGGAATTAGACGTGCAGTCTAACTCGCGGAGTTAGACGTGTAGTCTAATATATTCAGAATTAGACGTGTAATCTAACTTGCGGAGTTAGACGTGTAGTCTAATATATTCAGAATTAGACGTGCAGTTTAACTCGCGGAGTTAGACGTGCAGTCTAATGGAACTCGTAATTAGACGTGTACTATAATGTATTGTGAAAGTTAGACATGTAGTCTAACTCCTTCAGACAAGTCTGAAGTAGAACCGTAATTAGACGTGCAGTCTAAATCGTGGAGTTAGACGTGCAGTCTAATAGAACTCGTAATTAGATGTGTAGTCTAATGTATTGTGAAAGTTTGATGTGTAGTCTAACTCCTTCAGACAAGTCTGAAGTACAACCGTAATTAGACGTGTAGTCTAACTCGTGGAGTTAGACGTGCAGTATAATGGAACTCGTAATTAGACGTGTAGTCTAATGTATTGTGAAAGTTAGACGTGTAGTCTAACTCCTTCAGACAAGTCTGAAGTAGAATCGGAATTAGACGCGCAGTCTAACTCTTCGAGTTAGACGTGCAGTCTAATGGTTTGTGAAAGATTAGACGTGAAGCCGGATGACGAGTCATCAAAGACCATATAACTGCAAATTTTTTCTAGGCTATGACAACAACAATCCAGATAAGTCTAAGTCTTCCAACCGCCAAGAGTTGAAACTCAGTAAAGACAAGTTGCCTTTCATAAAATTTGTCAAGAGTATATCAACCGACAGTGAAGCAAGTCACGATTCAAAACTAGAAAAGGAAATAACATATGTAGAACCAACCGATACATCAAGATGTCTTCATCCTGAAAGAAGGAAACCATACGACCGGTAAGACAAGAATATGATAGACACTCAAATAGGACTTATCTAAGATCACTACCACGACATAATGAAGTAGTCAAAAGTTGATAGGGAGATGTCAAGCCCGTTACTAGTAGATCCATTAAGACTATCACAGAAAGATTCATCCGATTAATTCGAGTATGGATCCCCAATGGACTAATTATCCGTGGACCCAATTAAACATGTTTACTAAAAGGGTGTAAATAGTTGTATTTTACAGGTTAAACAGATTAAACGACTAGAAAACTCGGAATGGTACTTGGACAGCGACTTCTCTAGGCACATGACAGGAAACGACAAGTTGTTGACTGAAATTGTGCAGGAATCCAGTTTAATGATAATATTCGGTGACGACTCCAAAGGTAAAGTTGTGGGAAAGGGTAAGATTGTCCATAGAAACCTAACTATAAATAACGTATTACTTGTTGAAAACCTTCTTTTCAATTTGCTAAGTATTAGTCAAATGTTTGATATATGATATACGATCGAGTTTCACAAACAAGCATGCTTAGTTAAGAATCAACAAGGTAGTATTATACTAACCGGAAATAGAATAGGAAACATTTACAAGGTAGACTGGAATACTAAATGTGATAACCCTATTTGCATGATAGCTAAAAATGATCAATATTGGATGTGGCACAAAAGACTAAATCACTTGAACTTTAAAACAATAAATTTCATTCACACTAAAGATTTAGTTCAAGGTATTCCTAATATACTGTTTGCAAAAGATAAAATGATAGGATCGGTTTTATCAATAGAGACGGGGTCTGGCTAAGGATGAAGGCTTATGAAAAACAGTTTGAAAGAAATCCTGTTAGAGATTTAATTCGCTTTCTATTCTACGCAAACTTGTGTAAACACTTGAAACGGATTCAAGGCGGAATTATTTACTTGGGTTTGAAGCACAAGATGAAATATGAAAAGATGACAGAAATGAAGAACACAACAGTTTGTTTATGGATGTTCAGAGAAACTCTCCTACGTCACCTCTTCTTCCAACCACCAGAAGGATTCACTATATGATAAGAATCAAATACAGTTTACAAAGTGAAGAACAACCTAGAGTCTAATTCCATTAGACTCACGTCTAATTCATGCGTCTATTAGACTGCCCCAGTCCAACTCCGTTGAGTTAGACTGAGCGTCTAATTTCATTAGACTTGCGTCAAACTTAATGCGAATGGAGATCAAAATCGGTCTAATGACCCTCATTAGATCCATGTCCAAAGACATGTTTGTCTTAATACACCTGTATCAAAACTTATAAACTTATTTCATCATCAAAATATCAGGGGATAAATTATTTCAACACTTAGTCAAAATAATTTGACCCAACAATTTCCCCCTTTTTGATGAAGAAATTGCAAACCTGCATACAAATAACACAACATGCATTCATCCAATAAATAAACAACCAACTTGTTCACTTACATAAGCCATTCAACAGAACCAGTATTCGAAAAAACGTATCAAAAACTATGTTCAGTAAAGTTAAGCAGAGTAAAAAGAAGAGAGATCATTGTTCTTCCCCTTTTACTCGAGGATCGGTTGGACTCATTTCTTGCCCGGGAAGCATGTTCATGAAGTGAGGATAGCCGCGACCGCCACGACCTCCTACATTCGATCTACCTCCTCGCTCAGCAACACTGCCACGTCCACCTTGATCAATATCAGACAGCCTTCCTCGGCCGCCACCATATCTTCCACCGCGTTCAGAGCCACTTCGGCCACCGCCTCTCTTGGTTGGCCTAGGATTGTCATCAGAGTATATAGCCCGCCTGGATCTTGTCCCGGTTGCTACGCCATCGTTCCTTCTGCTAGACTCCGCTTGAACTGGTTGAGGTTGAGCACTTTCATCATTACGTAAGGCATCTTCCTTGGCTTGAAATTTCCTGGTAAGGTTCTCGGCAAACGCTTGTTGTTCATTGTCGTTCCGGTTCATGCAACCCTGCATTTTCACCAGCTGATTCTTCACCAAAGAGAATTCATCTAAGGTTTCCTTGTGGCATTCGTCATTGATGTGCCTCTCAATGTCGAATAGTTCAGATTGACGACTGAAGCATTCTTGCTCAAACTTTCCAAACATCACATTAGAGACATGGGTCTCATAGGTGTTCAACTTCAGGGTCTTATCCAACTCAGATAGGATATTGAACATTTTATCAAAATTCGCTCTTTCCTCTTCCCTGGAAATCATTGATTGGCACATTGTCTTCTGCATTGTCGAAAGCATAGACCTCATAGATCTTAACATATTATTTTCTTCCGCTGATCGACCTTCGTGAGAAGACACTTCTTCAGATTCTGCAGCCATACTTTAAACTTTGAATAAGCTCAAAGTTTGTATGAACCTGCAAGGATTGCTCTAGCTGATGAACTTCAGCATCCTTAGCAGCTTTCTCTTGTGCCTCTTCATCGTCAACTTCTTTCTGTGCCCTTTCGAATATTTCGAGCAAACTTCCAGCATAGTGACGGGGATTGGTTATATTTTCGTGAACACTTCCCACAGCACCTTTGGGAACTAAGTCGATCTTAACAAACTTGGGTTGCTCATCCTGTTCCTCCTCAGACGAGGAACCTTCTTCTTCATCACCTTTTTCCTTAGAGGGTTCCCCCTCAGTTCTTGCAGTCTCTGGCTGAGTTACCTCGGCCAGTTCTTCTTGAACACCCTCTGTTCTCTCAACAGGAGTTACAATTACATTTTCTTCAGAAGGAGCTTTCGAACCCTCCTCAGCTACACCTTCCATGATTACTTCTTCAACATTCGTTACAAGAGCTTGTTCAGGCTCATGAACATTCACCATTGCTTCATCTTCATTGGGAAGTTCTTGAACCGGTTGATCTTGAATGCGTCTCTCTTCGGCAAACATGGTCCCGAATTCAATCAGGAGAGCAACATCAGATTCATCGGCATTAGGAATATCCATGTCCTCTTCTACGTTGAGCGGTTCTGCGCTAGAGCAATTGGCGGCATGAATATATCTAGAAGCAGCAGAAACATACCCTTCCAAGATATCATTCAACTTCTTTAGAACTTTGGTTTCAACAAGTGCTCCTTTTGCGTCAGGGTCGAAGTTTGCTTTTCTGGCTTCATAGATTGGGAATAGAATTTTCCCAAGAATGCAAGCTTCCACCAACTCTCTTTTGTTCAAAGCTTCAGCCACATCTGAAGTTCTTGCCCACTTCAGGACCTTTTTCTCGTTTGCCACTCTTTTCTTCCATTCTTTCGTTATGGCAGCATTGGACAGAGAGCCATTATAGCTAGAGGACAACCTCTCAGAATGCCAAGAATCATATATCTATAATTTTTCAGCCGAAAGGACCTTCACTTGATCCAGAATCAGATCGACGATTCCTCTTGCTTTAGACACCCTCTCAGGAGCTTGAAGAGCAATAGACTTTCCTTTTCCAACAACCTCTACAGGTTTTGGAACAGGTCTTGGTTCACAAATAACGATTCCTTTTTCTCTTTTCCTGGCCCGCAACAGTTCGAAGGCCGATTGAGGTCTCAAACAGAGCTTAGCAGGAAGCTCTTTGCAAACGATTTTTCTAACCACCAAGGAATCCTTGGGAGCAGGAATGATGGGTTCACCAGTAGCAAGGGGAGGAACAACACCTTGTTCTGGTAAGAACGCCTCTGTAGCACCGGCGGCTACCTGATCAGATTTAGTAACAGGGGATTCTACCCTGTTAATGGATTCAACAATTGGACCGGATGACTCAACAGCAGGCCCTTCAGCAGATTCTCTCAATGGAGAGAAGACAGATTCGGCTTGTTACACTTCGGGAACAATAAATTTTGGCACAGCAGCCACAGACTTAGAAGATGTTACCTTTGCAGATTTAGACGCGCAGAGCACCTTTGTCTTCTTCTCCTTTAAGGCATAAGACCTCGAAGGTTTCCTTAGGAAGGTTGAGGGAGTAGATACAAATGTAATCGGGGTTGCAGCAAGTACGCCTGGACCTTGCTTCACCCTTGAATCGACAGAATCCATGTCCTTCTGACTTGGACTTTTCATGCTTGAGGAACTGGCCTCCGATTCTTTCACGGTTCTGGTTCTCTTTGCCCCTGTTGACACAACAGAAGCAGATGGCTTTGATCGGGTGGAAGACCTTCCACCAGTTTGGAAACTTGAGGCTCCAGAAGCAGACTCTAGGTTGTGCTGGAAACCGTCAATGTTGTGAAAACTCTTGCATAGTTGATCTGTGCCGGTTCACCGACAGGAACCCCCAGGAACTTCAATAGATGGCTCAGTTCAGCCGTATAGGTGATTCTTTCCTTGTTACTCTGGCAGATGGAGTAACACAGATTCTGGAAAAGGGTATGACCCCAGTTCACTTGGATTCCTTTGGATATGGCGCACATATAGTCAAAACGGTCTTGATTGTAGATGTTGAACGAGTCGGACTTCCCTTGCAGCGCCTTCGCCACAACGTCGTTCAGGAGAATAAAATGGGGCTTGAATACCTTATTATATCCATTAACATGGATTTTGGAACCATCAGCGGAGAAGGAAGTCTTCATTTCCTCCATAACCTTAGAAGAGAGCACCAAATCGAACAGATGACCCTCCGTTGGGAGTTTAAAGAACTCCTCATACACTGCTTCGTCGAATGAGATCTCGTTTCCGTTGACGGTTGTTACGATGGAATCATCCACCATAACCGCCGTTTTGAAAAACTCGTGAACTCCATCTTCATAGAAGATGAACGGTCCGCCCAAATACTTCCTCAACCTAGAATATTCTAGGGTTTGGAACATCTTCACCACCTCCGGCTGATCGAAGGTGTACACAGATGGAAAATCCACCTGCAAAGTATAGTGACCGAACGTGATTTTCTTCACCATTTTGAGAGAATATGAATCGATATGATATTTCAGAGAGTTTTAGTGAGAGAGATGCAAGAAAACTAGGGTTCTTAGGAATTTCAAGAGATTGAAAGTTTTCAAAATCATGCAGGAATATCCTTATATAGATGAACGATAGAAATACTGAATAACCGTTTATTCTAGGGGTATGGCCCATTAATAAATGTTAGACGTCCTTTTTCAAGAAGTAATCATTAAGAATGAGGGTATATTGGTCATTTTCTTTAAATTTGATAGACACGTGTCTTCATGTTATTAAGAGATGACTGTTCGATATTTTGAGCGGGAAAACAAGATAACTCTCAGCGTGTGACAACTGTCCCTGATCAGTCTAATCGGCAAGTATTTAGACGTTTTTCTTATTTCACAAATAACACAGCGTCTATTAGACGGATGAGTGTATTAGACGCATACGTCTAATTCCGTGTTTATAATAAATCCGTCTAATGTTTATTAGATGTATACGTCTAATTCCGCATGAACACCACGTGTTAGACGTGTGTTTATTAGACGTGAGCATCTTTTTGCTCAAGACGTAAAAACGTCTAACGTCTATTAGACGTGTCCGTCTAATTACGTGGATATAAAATCCCAACATATAGACTTAGATGTATAGATTGTGAATAAAAATACGTCTAAGTACATGCCGTTTCTTTTAGACACCTTTGTCTAATTAGACCGATTAAGGATATTCGTCTAGAGAATATCTTTAATTCCAAAGAATATTTTCTTCTAAAAAATGAATATGGACAAAAGAGTTTTATAAACAATTTTTGTGGTCCAAAGACCAAAAAGAATTTAAAAAAATATTCTTCCAGAATGACAAATGCCATTGTTGATCTTCCAAGCTGTATACTCAGATGAGTACTCTTCTAGATTCTTTCCTGCTATCCTCTTGCATCACCTACAAAATAAACTATTTACAAATCTTGGTACCCATACTCAATTGGATCCTCGATCAATTAGTCCCTTAGGAATCCATATTTTAGTTATTTTGATGGATTTCCCATTTTGTGTTGTGATTAATGCATATGATTTTGACTTAGCAGATGGCTTCCTTCTAGCCACTGATCCATTGACTTTTGAAGAAGGTTTTCTTTTAAAACTCCTTGACTTAGAGTCAAGTTTTAATTTACCATACTTATTAGCCTTTTCAAGCTTATTCTTAAGCCAGCTAACAGTTGGTGGAACATAAACTATTTCATTTTTAAAAACAACTTCTTCATGAATAAGATCAGATTCAATGTCAGTCATACTTCCTTTGACAAAACTTATTGGCTTAAGTCTGTCATTTGGCTTTGACTTTTTGCAGGATAGGTTAGGATCATTGCTATCAAATCCCAATCCGGATCTAGATCCAACAGGTTTTAACATGCTGATCTGATATCTGACAGCATCACCAGACCTTGTTCATGCACAAACAACATAGTTAAGCCTTTTGTTTTCAAATGAAAGAGTTTGAATCTGTTCCTTGAGCATCTCGTTTTCAGATGAGATCTCTTCAATTTTCTTTTCAAAAATTTGTGACTCTTCCTCTTTGAACCGATTTGGTTCATTTAAATCTGATGAAGATTTAGTTTCATTTAAAGACTCTGCTAGCTTTCTATACTCGATGACCATTTCATCTAATGCAACTACCAGTTGTTCCCTTGAAAACTTTTCGGAAGAGAAATCAAATACCTCAGTTTCCTGAGTTTCTTCGTAATCTTCTCTGGCCATGAAGCAGGCCACGTCTTCTTCATCACTTTCACTGGATGAGAAGTACGAGCCACCGCTGCTTCCTCTGCTCTTTCCGTCACCGGCCATAAGAGCCTTCGACTCTTTTCCTTCTTCCTTAGCATCTTCACGCTCTGGCTTCCGGCATTCTAATGCATAATGACCTTTAATACCATAGTTAAAACAAGTAACATTAGCTTTAGATTTTCTATTATCGTTAGAATTTGAAGAGTTTGAGTTAGAGTTGCTCTTATTCATGAAGTCGCCAAACTTCTTCACAAAGAGAGACATGGCATCGCTGTTCAGCTGCTGAGCTGCCATCTTCACGTCCGGAGTAGTTGGTGGCTCTTCAGTAGTCAACAACGCCTTGGCAATGATAACGGATGAGGGTTGATCTTCTTCCATCCTACAGTTCAGCTCGAACTCGTAGGCTTTGAGGTCAGCAAAGAGATCAAAGAGAGAAATTTTGTTCAGATCCTTGGATTCTCTCATCGCCATGGTCTTTATGTCCCATTCCCTTGGAAGAGCACACATGACCTTGATAGCAAGCTCTCGGTTGCTATAGGTCTTGCCTAAGATGGACAGAGAGGATACGATCTTGCTGAATCTAGTGTCGAAATCGTTCATTGTTTCACCAGAACGCATTTTGAAGCTGTCGAACTATTGAGTGGCAACCATGATCTTATTTTCCTTGGTTTGTTCGTTTCCCTCACACAGTTGAGTGAGTCTGTCCTAGACCTCTTTGGCAGTGTCACATTCGATGATATAGTTGAACATGCTGTCATCGAGAGATCTGTACAGAACATCAAGAGCCATGTTGTTGAGGTTGTTTTGCCTCTTTTCATCAGCAATCCAGTCGGCCTTCTCCTTTTCAATCTTGATAGGACCTTCTGTGACAACACTCCACATGTTTTCATGAAGAGATCAGGAGAGATGGGCACGGACTCTTTTCTTCCAAACAATGTAGTTTTCGCGAGAGAAAGTTGGAATGGTTGTAGCACTGGCATCTCTGGGTATGTTTGACATTTTTCAGGAAAGGCTTGAGAATAGAAACCTCGCTCTGATACCAATTGATAGGATCGGCTTTATCGTTAGAGACGGGGATCTGGCTAAGGATGAAGGCTTATGAAAAACGGTTTGAAAGAAATTTTGTTAAGGATTTAATTCACTTTCTATTCTACGCAAACTTGTGTAAACACTTGAAACGGATTCAAGGCGGAATTGTTTACTTGGGTTTGAAGCACAAGATGAAATATGAAGAGATGACAGAAAATGAAGAACACAACAGTTTGTTTATGGATGTTCGGAGAAACTCTCCTACGTCACCCCTTCTTCCAACCACCGGAAGAATTCACTATATGATAAGAATCAAAAACAGTTTACACACACACTTTGCTTACTATTGAACATAACACTTTCTGTTCAATTACAAAAAGATGAAGAATATCACTCAGCTAATGGTGTTTTGATTCTAGCTCTCTCTCTCTCGATTCACACACAGTACAATCAGAAAGAAGCTTCAAAAATGAGTTCAGTAACCAAGGTGATTAAGTAGACTCTCTCTCTGCAAAATCAGTATGCTTGTTCCTAAGGTTTTGTGTCAGGCAATGTGCTTCGTCCGTTGCTCTAAGGATTGGGTAAATATTGATCAGAAGCTAACGGTCGAATCTTATGGAATGATACGTGGCGATCTTCTATTGGAAAGTCTCCATTGTACACAGCAGGTTCTGAGCACAAGGATCGTGGCCGTACCGAACTGGTAGTGCGCCGAATATTCCATCAGGGATGTACCTACAAAACGGGTAATGTGAGGAAAATTCTCTTACGTGTCATTCCTTGATTGGATGCATATAGCTGTTGTACTAATCTTCACAGGAAAGTGGAGCAGGAGTAGGGTACAGCTATAACACATGAGTAGGAGAAATGCTAGATTCAAGCGTACTGCTTGAATCTGAGCATTAGACGTATTTCAGTTAGACGGATCAGTCTAATGAAATAAGTCAACTCCTTCTGATGAAAAACGTCTATTAGACTACCTAGTCTAATGTACTTAGACTTGCGTCTAATATCAATAACCATTAGATGGGTACGTCTAACTCCACTGAGTTAGACTACCACGTCTAATTCCGGTTCTACTTCAGACTTATCTGAAGGAGTTAGACCCACGTCTAACTTTCAATAATTAGAAAATCCGTCTAATTATAATAACCATTAGACGAGTACGTCTAACTCCACTAAGTTAGACTACCACGTCTAATTCCGGTTCTACTTCAAACTTATCTAAATGAGTTAGACCCACGTCTAACTTTAAATAATTAGACAATCCGTCTAATTATAATAACCATTAGACGAGTACGTCTAACTCCACTGAGTTAGACTACCACGTCTAATTCCGCGAATTCATTAGACCATCCGTCTAATTCTTTACGTCTATTAGACTTACACGTCTAACTCCAATGAGTTAGACTGTACGTCTAATTCCATTAGACTCACGTCTAATTCCGTGTATTCATTAGACTACCCGTCTAATTCTTTACACGTCTATTAGAATTACACGTCTAACTCCGATGAGTTAGACTGTACGTCTAATTTCATTAGACTTACGTCTAATTCCTTGTATTCATTAGACTACCCGTCTAATTCTTTACACGTCTATTAGACTTACACGTCTAACTCCGATGAGTTAGACTGTACGTCTAATTCCATTAGACTCACGTCTAATTCCGTGTATTCATTAGACTACTCGTCTAATTCTTTACACGTCTATTAGACTTACACGTCTAACTCCGATGAGTTAGACTGTACGTCTAATTCCATTAGACTTACGTCTAATTCCATTAGACTCATGTCTAATTCATGCGTCTATTAGACTGCCCCAGTCTAACTCCGTTGAGTTAGACTGAGCGTCTAATTTAATTAGACTTGCGTCTAACTTAATGCGAATGGAGATCAAAATCGGTCTAATGACCCTCATTAGATCTAAGTCCAAAAACATGTTTGTCTTAATACACCTATATCAAAACTTATAAACTTATTTCATCATCAAAATATCAGGGGATAAATTATTTCAACACTTAGTCAAAATAATTTGACCAACAGAGTTAGACTGCACGTTTAATTCCGGTTCTACCTCAGACTTGTCTGAAGGAGTTAGACTCATGTCTAACTTTCATTAATTAGACCACACGTCTAATTATTCAATAACCATTAGACCGGCACTTCTAACTCCACTGAGTTAGACTGCACGTATAATTTCGGTTCTACCTCAGACTTGTCTGAAGGAGTTAGACTCACGTCTAACTTTCACTAATTAGACCACATGTCTAATTATTCAATGATTATTAGACTGGCACGTCTAATTCCGCATCAATTAGACTTCCCGTCTAATTACAAATATATTAGACTACACGTCTAACTCCGATGAGTTAGACTGTACGTATAATTCTATTAGACTTACGTCTAATTTCGTGTATTCATTAGACTGTTCGTCTAATTCTTTACATCTATTAGACTACACGTCTAACTCCGATGAGTTAGAATGTACGTCTAATTCTATTAGACTTACGTCTAATTCCGTGTATTCATTAGACTATCCGTCTAATTCTTTACATTTATTAGACTACACGTCTAACTCCGATGAGTTAGACTGTACGTCTAATTCCGTGTATTCATTAGACTATCCGTCTAATTCTTTACATCTATTAGACTACACGTCTAACTCCGATGAGTTAGAATGTACGTCTAATTCTATTAGACTTACGTCTAATTCCGTGTATTCATTAGACTATCCGTCTAATTCTTTACATTTATTAGACTACACGTCTAACTCCGATGAGTTAGACTGTACGTCTAATTCCGTGTATTCATTAGACTATCCGTCTAATTCTTTACATCTATTAGACTACACGTCTAACTCCGATGAGTTAGACTGTACGTCTAATTCTATTAGACTTACGTCTAATTCCGTGTATTCATTAGACTATCCGTCTAATTCTTTACACGTCTATTAGACTACACGTCTAACTCCGATGAGTTAGACTGTATGTCTAATTCTATTCAAATGAAAATCAAAATCGGTCTAATGACCCTTATTAGATCCAAGTCTTATAATGTATTGTCTCAATACACTTGTATCAATACTCATAAGTTATTTCATCATCAAAATATCAGTGGTTAATTATTTCAACACTTAGTCGAAATAATTTGACCCAACAATTTCCCCCTTTTTGATGAAGAAATTACAGACATGCATACCTATATCAAAACATGCATTCATCAAATAAACAAAAAGCATGCAAGTAATCATTCAAAAACATCCTAATTAATCACATGTGAGTGTTTTCAAAAGAAACACTCAAAATATTGTTCAAAGTAACCAGAATAAGTTTACCAAAAACATCGTGAAAATATTCAAAATAACTTCAAAAAAACATTCAAGTCTTCTTCTTCTTCTTCTTGGTCATGACTTCAAGAAAGGATACACTTCAACCTAAGAGATCTCTAAGACTACAGTTAGAGGGGAGTTGGAGTCTTCACTTTTCCTTTTCTTAGACTTAAGCATTTCCACCCTTTGAATGTAATCTACCACTTTCTGGTAGTTCAAGATCATAGAAGGAAGGGGAAAGATCTTACCGGGTTCGTTCAGACGAAAATAAAGAAAAGAACTGAGAGGACCGTTAAAGCCGAAAATCTTCTTCCTAGCGACAACCATTCGGACAAGATTCCTGAAGAGGAAGCTTGTCCAGTTCACCGGAACACCCCTGGTAATAGCCACCATTATCTGAAAGACTTTTGTACAATACTTGTACGAGGTTTCTTTAGACAAAAGGGATTTAGATATGATATCGCTTAAGAGAGCATATTCAACCTTCAGGAGGTTTTTCTTTCCATGAATATCTACTTCAGGAGAATCGGAAAAGACTTTCATCATCGTAATCATTAGATTAGGAGGAGTGGTTGAGAAATCATCAATACCTTCTTTTGGGAGGTGGAAAAATGCATCAAAAGATTCTTCTATGATCCAGACCATCTGGCCCATTACGGCTCCAGCAATAACACTATCTTGATAGATGCTAGCGGGTTGGAATAATTCGTTGACTAGCTGTTCATGATAGATTTCATGAGGGGTGAAGAATCTTCTCAGCCCAGAAGATTTTAGCGATTCGAACATCCTATGCATGCCCGGAGATTGAAGAGTGGATATGGATTGAAAGTCCACTTGAATCGATTTTGGTCGGAAAGGCAGCATTATGATTTGATGAACAAGGGTTTGAACGATTTGACTTCTAAATAGAGAGAGGGATTTCAAGGATCTTCTATCTTTTAGAGTGAATGAACATATTAATATCGGGGTCTTAATCATGAAGAAGAAAACTAATGACTGTTCCTACCATCAAGAACTTCAAAAGACAGTTCCCAATAAACACAACATTTAATATTAGCATGAAACACACTTTATTTCTATCAAATTTGTCAGTTGGTCTAGGAGTAAGATACCACACTTTATTTCTATCAAATTTGTTTAACTCCTCTTGCATAGCATTGATCCAATCTGGGTCAACTATAGCTTCACCAATTTTCTTTGGTTCAATTTGAGAAATAAGTGCAGAATTGGCCATTTCATCCATCAGTTGACGTCTTGTCTTTCGAGGAGAAAAAGGATTTCCGATTATCAGTTCTGGTGGATGATTTTTGTGCCATCTGAAATTGGAACCAAGGGGGTTGGTCATCTGAACCGGTTACACCGCGACATCCAAACTCTCAACTTCTTGTTGAACAGGAGTTTGCACATCTGGTTGAGCTTCAACCGGATCAGCCACAGGATCAGATAAAGTCATCCGCTTTTCCAAGGTTTCTTCTTCACTTACAGACTTAAGACTGGCCGCTTGCAGTCTGTCAGCAAGATCAATGGGTTCATTGGATTTGCTCTCAACAGGCTCATCAAAAACTACATGAAGGGATTCTTCAACAGTCTGTGTTCTTTTGTTGTATACTCTGTAAGTCTTGCTTACTGATGAGTATCCCAACATGAATCCCTCATCTGCTTTAGCATCAAAAGCAGTCAAATAAACCTTTCCATTGTTATGGATAAAACATTTACACCCAAATATCTTAAAGTAAGAAATTGTGGGAATTCTCCCATAATACAGTTCATAGGGAGTTTTATTAAAACGTTTGTTAATTATTGACCGATTTTGTGTATAGCAAGTAGTACTAATGGCTTCCGCCCAGAACCTCTGAGGAACATCTGATTCAGCAAGCATAGATCTCGCTGCTTCCTTCAGAGTTCTCACTCTTCTCTCAGCAATGCTGTTTTATTGTGGAGTTCAGGCAATAGACAACTCATGCTTAATTCCAGTCTCCTCAAGATATGATGATAGATATCTGTTAGTGAAATTAGTTCCCTGACCACTTCTGATGCATGTGATATTTAAAGATTTTTTATTCTGAATCCCTTTAAATATCCTAATCAAGTTTTCAACAGTTTTATCTTTTGATGGTAAAAATGCAACCCATGTAAAACGTGAAAAGTCTTCGATAATAATTAAGAAGAATCTCATTCCTCCTATACTCTTTACTGGAATTGGACCAAAAAGATCCATATGTAAAAGTTCTAGGATACGGCTGGATTGTGATTTCCCTTTGCTTTTGAACGATGATCGGCCCTATTTGCCTAACTGGAAAGCAGTGCATATCTTGTCCTTTGAAAACTGAAGATTGGGTAAACAAATAACTAAATTGTTTGAACAAATGTTGTTATTGGTTTGAAAATTCAAATGGTTCAAACGTTTATGCCATAACCATTTCTGGTCATTCTTGGCAATCATGCACATAGGGTCAGATATCTCTTTTTGCCAATTCATTTTATATGAGTTTCCTACTCTACTTCCAATTAATAAAATGTTTCCATCTTGGTCTATAACTAAACAAGCATGAGTTTGAAAGTCTACTAACAAACCATTATCACATAGTTGACTAATACTGATCAAATTATAACACAAGTTGTCAACCAGTAGCACGTCATTAATAGTTAGGTTACCATGGATAATCTTACCATTACCCATGGTCTTACCCTTCTTGTTGTCACCAAAAGTGATATTAGGTCCAGAGCAGTCTGATATATCAGTGAGATGCCGTCTGTTTCCAGTCATATGCCTAGAGCATCCGCTATCAAGATACCATACAGATTCCTCCAGTCCTTCATTTATTTGTACCTACATAAACAGATATTTACAATCTTTCGGTACCCACCTTCAATTGGGTCCTCGGTCAACCAGTCCCTTAGGAATCCATATTTGAGTTATTCTAATAGATTTCCCATTTTGAGTTGTAACTAATGCGTATGTTTTTGACTTAGCAGACGACTTTCTACTAGCCACTAATCCTTTAATTTTTTAAGAAGGTTTTCTTTTAAAACTCCTTGACTTAGAGTCAGGTTTTAAATTACAAGACTTATTAGCCTTTTCTAGCTTATTCTTAAGCCAGCGAACAGTTGGTGGAACATAAATTATTTCATTTTTGAAAGCAACTTCTTCATGAATAGGATCAGATTCAATGTTAGTTATACTCCCTTTGACAAAGTTTATAGGCTTAAATTTATCAGTTGGAGAGGTTGACTTTTTGCATGACAGATTAGGTCATTGCTGTTATATCCCAAGCCGGATCTAGATCTAGCAGGTTTCAACATGCTGATCTGATATTTGACAGCATCTTCTGATCTTGTCCATGCGCTGACAATATAGTTTAGTCTCTTGTTTTCGGATGAAAGAGTTTGAATCTGTTCTTTGAGCATCTCATTCTCAGATGAGATCTCTGTTAAGTTTTTATCAAAAAAATTTGGTTCAGATTCTTGGTTTGGAGAAAGAACAGTTGATTCATATTTAACTTTCATTTCATAAAAAGAGTCAGCTAACTTTTTTGTACTCAATAGCCATTTCATTGAGTGCATTAGTTAACTCCTCGTTTGTAAATTCTAGTGCAGAGATATCATTTACCTTAGATTTGTCATCTGCCATCAGACATGTTACAGCTTCATTCTCTTTTTCAGCAGGAGACTCCTCCGAATCACTGTCAGCCCATCTAGACTTGTTCTGGCTGCAAATGAATGCTTCCTGGTTCTTCTTAGCTTGAGAATTCACACCGTGGATCTGGTTGAGCTTATCCCATATTTCTTTTACAGTGGAACATGACTTGATCTCACAGAACATATTCATGTTGAGTGACTGGAACAGAATGTTCTTAGCAACATTATCCAGATTGTTGGTCACCTTTTCTTCAGTAGTCCACTCACTTCTTGGCTTTGAAAACTTTATGGGGCCATCGGTGATAACACTCCACATATCATAGTCAATAGCAGCCAAGTGAGCTTGCATCCTTATCATCCACAAATCGTAGTTATCCTTTAACAGAAGAGGAATTTCATTGATGCAAGACATGCTTTGGGTTCTTGATGCTTGAGAATAGAAACAAGGCGCTGATACCAATTGATAGGATCGGCTTTATCGATAGAGACGGGGGTCTGGCTAAGGATGAAGGCTTAAGAAAAACAGTTTAAAAGAAATCCTATTATGGATTTAATTTGCTTTCTATTCTACGCAAACTTGTGTAAGCACTTGAAACGGATTCAGGCGGAATTGTTTACATGGGTTTGAAGCACAAGATGAAATATAAAAAAATGACAGAAATGAAGAACACAACAATTTGTTTATGGATGTTCAGAGAAACTCTCCTACGTCACCCCTTCTTCCAACCACCGGAAGGATTCACTATAAGATGATAAGAATCAAATACAGTTTACACACACTTAGCTCACTATTGAACAAAACACTTTCTGTTCAATTACACGATGAAGAATATCACTCAGCTAAAGGTGTTTTGATTCTAGATCTCTCTCTCGATTCACACCCAGTACAATCAGAAAGAAGCTTCACATAATAAGTTCAGTAAGCAAGATGATTGAGTAGTTTCTCTCTCTGCAAAATCAGATTGCTTGTTCGTTCGTGTAAGGGAAAATTTCAAGGTAAGATCCAGTCTGTTGTCCGTTGTCCTTACGATTGGTTAAATACATAGCAGGAGCTAACGGTCGAATCTTCAAGAATGATACATGGCACTCTTCTATTGGAAAGCCTCCATTGTACACAGCAGGTTCTGAGCACAAGGATCGTGGTCGTACATAACTGGTAGTGCGCCGAATATTCCATCAGGGATGTACCTGCAAAACAAGTAATTTGAGGGAAATTCTCTTACGTAGCATTCCTTGATTGGATGCATATAGCTGCTGTACTAATCTTCACTAGAAAGTAGAATAGGAGTAGGGTATAGTTATAGCACGTGGGTAGGAGAAATGCTAGATTCAAGCGTACTGCTTAAACTGAGCATTAGACGTATTTCAGTTAGACGAATTGTGAAAATCAGTCTAATGAAATAAGTCATCTCCTTCTAATAGAAAAACGTCTATTAGACCGCCTGGTCTAATAGAATTAGACTCGCGTCTAATCTCAATAACCATTAGACCGGCACGTCTAACTTCTCTGAGTTAGACTGCACGTCTAATTTTGGTTCTACCTCAGACTTGTCTGAAGGAGTTAGACTCACGTCTAACTTTCATTAATTAGACCACACGTCTAATTATTCAATAACCATTAGACCGGCACGTCTAACTCCATTGAGTTAGACTGCACGTCTAATTCCGGTTCTACCTCAGACTTGTCTGAAGAAGTTAGACTCACGTCTAACTTTCATTAATTAGACCGCACGTCTAATTATTCAATGACCATTAGACCGACACGTCTAATTCCGGTTCTACCTCAGACTTGTCTGAAGGAGTTAGACTCACGTCTAACTTTCATTAATTAGACCACACGTCTAATTATTCAATAACCATTAGACCGGCACATCTAACTCCACTGAGTTAGACTGCACGTCTAATTCAGGTTCTACCCCAGACTTGTCTGAAGGAGTTAGACTCACGTCTAACTTTCACTAATTAGACCACACGTCTAATTATTCAATGATCATTAGACTGGCACGTCTAATTCTGCATCAATTAGACTGCCCGTCTAATTACAAATATATTAGACTACACGTCTAACTCCGATGAGTTAGACTGTACGTCTAATTCTATTAGACATACGTCTAATTCCGTATATTCATTAGACTATTCGTCTAATTCTTTACATCTATTAGACTACACGTCTAACTCCGATAAGTTAGACTGTACGTCTAATTCTATTAAACTTATGTCTAATTCCGTGTATTCATTAGACTATTCGTCTAATTCTTTACATCTATTAGACTACACGTCTAACTCCGATGAGTTAGACTGTACGTCTAATTCTATTAGACTT
Organism: Impatiens glandulifera; assembly: GCF_907164915.1. NCBI lineage: Eukaryota > Viridiplantae > Streptophyta > Magnoliopsida > Ericales > Balsaminaceae > Impatiens > Impatiens glandulifera. The sequence goes on from NC_061866.1 coordinate 21,532,179, forward strand.
ACATCTAATTTCGTGTATTCATTAGACTATTCGTCTAATTCTTTATACGTCTATTAGACTACACGTCTAACTCCGATGAGTTAGACTGTACGTCTAATTCAATTCAAATGAAAATAAAAATCGGTTTAATGACCCTTATTAGATCCAAGTCTTATAACGTATTGTCTCAATACACCTGTATCAATACTCATAAGTTATTTCATCATCAAAATATCAGTGGTTAAATTATTTCAACACTTAGTCGAAATAATTTGACCCAACATAAAATATGTCATGCCTGTCAAATGAGAAAACAAATTAAATCAAATTTTAAAAGTAAGGGCATATTCAATCCAACCGATGCTTAGAATTACTTCACGTGGATCTTTTCGGACCAATTAGAGTAACAAGTTTAGGAGGAATGCACTATACTATAGTAATTATTGATGACTATTCTAGATACACTTGGGTTATATTCTTAGTATCTAAAAATCAAGCTACTCCAAATCTAATCAACATGCTTAGAAGAGTACAAAATGAGAAATCTGTACGTGTTAATAAAATTAGAAGTGATAGAGGTACCGGATTTACTAATAGCACTTTAACTGCATTTCTAAAGGAATCCGGTATTAGACACGAGTTGTCTAGTGATAGAACCCCTCAACAAAATGGACTGGTTAAGAGGAGAAATCGAACCCTCAAGGAAGCTACAAGATCCATGATAGCCAACTCTGGCATTGCTCAAAAATTTTGGGCAGAGGCAATCAAGACTACATGTTACACTCAAAATCGGTCTATGATTACTAAACTTCTTAAAAAAATACCCTTTGAAGTATACCATGACAAAGTTCCTAATATCCGATATTTTAGGATTTTTGGCTGTAAGTGTTACATTCATAATAATGGAAAAACCTATTTGAATGTTTTTGACGCTAAATCCGATGTTGGTATCATGTTAGGATATTCTGAAGTCAGTAAATTATATAGAGTGTACAATACTAGGACCCTTACAATTGAAGAATCATCACACATTGTTTTTGAAGAATATGTTAAAAGTAATACTTCTTCATCCATTGATCTATACAACAGATTGGAAAATTTAAATTTTCAATTTGATGCTGAAGATGAGGTTCAGTCTATAAAAGATTTGTATATGACCAAATGGTAAACATTGAGACTCAGTAGGATCAAGCTGCCTTACAACAGGAAGTTGACACCTTAGTGACTACTGAGGAAATCGGTCAGTCTGACTTTGTTCGGCCTACCAGTCTGTCTAACCATGATCAAATAACTGGTTATTTAGAAGACATATCCGGGCCGGATCTCAAATAGAACAAAGATCCTCCTCCTGAGCATATTATAGGTAACCCCTATTTACCCATCTGACCCAAGTATCAACTATTAGAAAAATATGAAAATTCAACATTCATATCACAAATTGAACTGAAAAATGTGGATGAGGCATTGCTGAATCCCGATATAATTTTATTAATCTAAGAGGAATTAAACCAGTTTGAGAGGAATAAAGTCAAGCACTTAGTTCTAAAACTGAAAAATCAATCGGTCATCGGAACAAGATGGGTGTTTACAAATAAACTCAATGAGAACGGTTTGGTTATGAGGAACAAGGCTAGACTAGTGGCCCAAGGACACAAATAGGAAGAAGATATTGATTTTGAAGAATCATTTTCTCATGTTTCTAGACTAGAGGCCATCAAAATCTTCCTTGCATTTGCTGCCTTCAAAATTTTTAAAGTGTTTCAAATGGATGTTAAAAGCACTTTTCTTAATGGTGAATTAAGTGAAGAAGTATGTGTTGAGCATCCGCCCGGTTTCAAGAACCCTAATCTAATTAGTTATGTGTATAGGCTAGATAAAGCACTTTACGGTTTAAAACAAGCCCTAGAGCATTGTATGATACACTGACAAAGTTTTTGTTTAATCATGATTTCACCATAGGATCAGTAGACAATACCCTATTCAAATTTGAGAAAAAGGAACACATTTTACTTGTTCAGATCTATGTAGATGATAACATTTTCGGTTCAACAAATCCTAAGTTATGTGAATTTTTTTCGTAAATGATGAATGACAAGTTCGAAATGAGTATGATGGGAGAATTGAGTTTCTTCTTAGGTCTTCAGGTTCGGGAGATTAAAGAAATTAAAGAAATTTGGCATGGATAGTTGTTATGCTGCCTTCCAATGAGCTCCTCAATCAAATTAGACAAGGACGAAGATGGTCAAGGAGTTAACATCATAGTGTTGGGTCAAATTATTTTGACTAAGTGTTGAAATAATTTAACCAATTGGGATTTTGATGATGAAATGATTTATGTGCTTTGATACAGGTGTATCGAAATTACATTTCATGAGACTTGGCTCTGATGAGACTCATTAGACCGATTTGGCATTAGATGCACAAAATTAGACGTGTAGTCTAACTTAGCGGAGTTAGACGTGCAGTCTAATAGATTCCAAAATTAGACGTGCAATCTAACTCAGTAGAGTTAGACGTGCAGTTTAATGTATACGGAATTAGACGAACAATCTAACTCATTAAAATTAGACGTGCAGTCTAATGTATACGAAATTAGACGTGCAGTCTAACTTAGTGGAGTTAGACGTGCAGTCTAATATATACGGAATTAGACGTGCAGTCTAACTCAGTGGAGTTAGACGTGCAGTCTAATGTATATGGAATTAGACGTGCAGTCCAACTCAGTGGAGTAAAACGTGCAGTCTAATAGATCTCGGAATTAGACATACAGTCTAACTCGTGGAGTTAGACGTGCAGTCTAGCTTGTGGAGTTAGACGTGTATACTAATATATTTGGAATTAGACGTGCAGTCTAACTCAACGGAGTTAGACGTGCAGTCTAATGGATTGTGAAAGTTAGACGTAAGTTTAACTCCTTCAGACAAGTCTGAAGTAGAACTGTAATTAGACGTGCCGTCTAACTTGTGGAGTTAGACGTGCAGTCTAACTTGTGGAGTTAGACGTGCAGTCTAATATATTTGGAATTAGACGTGCAGTCTAACTCAGCGGAGTTAGACGTGCAATCTAATGGATTGTGAAAGTTAGACGTAAGTCTAACTTCTTCAGACAAGTCTAAAGTAGAACTGTAATTAGACGTGCAGTCTAACTTAGTGGAGTTAGACGTGTAGTCTAATAGAACTTGAAAGTTAGATGTAAGTCTAACTCCTTCAGACAAGTCTGAGGTAGAACCAGAATTAGACGTGCAGTCTAACTCAGTGGAGTTAGACGTGCAGTCTAATGGTTTGTAACAATTAGACGTGTATTCTAATTGGTGAAAGTTAGACGTAAGTCTAACTCCTTCAGATTAGTCTAAAGTGATTGTAATTAGACGTAAGTCTAATCCCATTAGACTAGGAAGTCTAATGGATTCTACTCTTAGACGGGGATGTTTGATTTCATTAGACGAGGTCGTCTAATTGAAATATGTCTAATGCTAAGCTTAAGCAGTATGCTTGAAGCTAGCATCCGCCTACCCATGTGCTATAGTTGTACTCTACTCCTGCTCCATTTTCTAGTGAAGATTAGTATGATAGCTTTATGCAACCAACCAACGAATGCCACGTAAGAGAATTTTCCTCATATTTACTTATTTTGCAGGTATATCTCTGATGGAATATTCGGCGCACTACCAGTTGGTGTACGGTCACGATCCTTGTGCTTAGAACCTGCTGTGTACAATGGAGGCTTTCCAATGGAAGAGTGCCACGTATCATTCTAAAAGATTCGACCGTTAGCCTCTGCCTAGTACTTATCAAATCCTAAGGACAACGGACGAACAACCGGATTTCACAATCTGCCAGATTTTACAAGAGAGAGAAATCAAGCCTTTGAATATTCATACTGTGAAGCTGCTTTCCTGATTGTACTGTGTGTGAATCAAGAGAGAGTTAGAATCAAAAACACTGTTAGCTGAGTGATATTCTTCATCTTGTAAATTGAATAGAGTGTGTTCTGTTCAATAGTGAGCTAAGTGTGTGCAATCTGTATTTGATTCGAATCATATTATAGTGAATCCTTCCGGTGGTTGGAAGAAGGGGTGACGTAAGAGAGTTTCTCTGAACATCCATAAACAAACTGCTATGTTCTTTCATTTCTGTCATCTTTTCATTCTTCATCTTGAGCTTCAAATCCAAGTAAACAATCCCGCTTTGAATCTGTTTCAAGTGTTTACAAAGATTTGCGTAGAACAGAAAGCGAATTAAATCCTTAACAAGATTTATTTCAAACCGTTTTTCATAAGCCTTCATCAATAGCCAGACCCCCGTCTCTATCAATAAAACCGATCCTAACAATTGGTATCAGAGTCCTATTTCTATTCTCAAGCTTTTTCTGAAAAATGTCGACCATAACCAAAGATGTTAGTGCTACATCCATTCCAACCTTCTCTCGAGAAAACTACATTGTATGGAAGAAAAGAGTTCGTGCTCATCTCTCTTCTCTTCATGACGACATGTGGAGTGTTGTGACAGAAGGTCCTATCAAGATTGATAAAGAAAAGGCTGACTGGACCGCTAATGAAAAGAGGCAGAACAACCTCAACAACATGGCTCTTGATGTTCTGTATAGATCTCTCGACAACAGCATGTTCAACTACATTATCGAAAAAGATACTGCCAAAGAGGTCTTGGACAGACTCACCCAACTGTGTGAGGGCAACGAGCAAACCAAGGAAAATAAGATCATGGTTACAACTCAGCAGTTTGATAGCTTCATGATGCGTCCTGGTGAGACAATGAACGATTTCGACACCAGATTCAGCAAGATTGTCACCTCCCTGTCCATCCTAGGCAAGACCTATAACAATCGGGAGCTTGCTATCAAGGTCATGCGTAATCTTCCAAGAGAATGGGACATAAAGACGAGGAAATGAGAGAATCCAAAGATCTTAACAAGATCTCTTTCTTTGATCTCTTTGCTGATCTCAAGGCCTATGAGTTCGAGCTGAACTGTAGGATGGACGAAGATCAACCCACATCCGTTATCATTGCCAAGGCGCTAGTGACTGCTGAAGAGCCACCAACTGCTCTGGATGTGAATATGGAAGCTCAGCAGCTGAGCAGCGACGCCATGTCTCTATTTGTGAAGAAGTTTGGCGACTTCATGAAGAAGAGAAACTCTAACTCAAACTCTTCAAATTCTAATGACAATAAAAATTCTAAAGCTAATGTTACTTGTTTTAATGGTGGTATTAAATGTCATCGGAATGCCAGAAGTCGAAACGTGAAGATGCCAAGGATGATGAAAAAGAGTTGAAGGCTCTTATGGCAGGTGATGGGAAGAACAAACGAAGCAGCCGTGGTTCCTACTTCTCATCCAGTGAAAGTGATGAAGAAGAGGTGGGCTACTTCATGGCAAGAGAAGATGAAGAAAGGATTTAAGAGACTAAGGTATTTGACTTCTCTTCCGAAAGGTTTTCAAGGGAACAACTGGTAGCTACACTAGATGAAATAGTCGTCGAGTATAGAAAGCTAGCAGAATCCCTAAATGAAATTAAATCTCCACCAGAAATACACAAACCGAATCTATTTCAAACTGAAGAGTCAAACGTTTGTGAAAAGAAAGTTGAAGAGATCTCATCTGATTCAAACTTTTTCATCTGAAAACAAGAGGTTAAACTATGTTGTCTGTGCATGGACAAGGTCTAGAGAAGCTGTAAAATATCAGATCAGCAAGTTAAAACCTGCTAGATCTAGATCCGGATTGGGATTTGATAGCAATGACCCTAACCTGTCTTGCAAAAAGTCAAACTCAGCAACTGACAAGCTTAAGCCAATAAGCTTTGTCAAAGGGGTATGATTGACATTGAATATGATCATATTCATGAATAAGTAGCTTTCAAAACTGAAATAATTTATGTTCCGCCGACTGTTAGCTGGCTTAAGAATAAGCTAGAAGCAGCTAACAAGTCTGGCAATCTAAAACCTGACTCTAAGTCAAGGATTTTTAAAAAAAAGTGTTAGGATCTAGATCGACGATAGTGGACCGGGGTCCGACTAAAGAATAATCTCTGACAACACTCAACGGTTGGCGCTAATCCGGTTAAGAATTAACACCGGTTTCAATACTACACTAGCTGTCACAAACCCTTGAACCGAGTTCAAGTGCGGAAGTGGTTTATTTTAGATTGAAGCAATACACACACAAGATAGATAGAGATGAGATTTGGAGAATATCGGTTTGAAGATTAGTGAGGCGGTTAGGATGATATGAGTCGGTTCGGATATGGAGCCGACAGGAAATAGAACACAAGACACAGGTTTTTATGGATGTTCGGAGATAAAAGTCCTACGTCACCCCTTTTTCTCAAACAACGAGAAGGATATTCACTAAGGAATACTCACACACAATACACTATAGAGTCTTATTTACTGCTCGATAATCACTCTTACAACTCTCACAGGAATACACTTTACAAATGAAAACTTAAACTTTGAATCTTTTAGAGAGATAGGGTTTTTTATTCCTTTATAACTTCGTAACTTGTTCGCTTACAACTCTGCTACTTCATCTTCTCCTTTTATACGTGAAATGTGCCAATGGTCACATTTCTTTAAACGGATACCTTCAGGGAAATCCTTGAATCTGATTGGTTGAATAGAGGATCAGCATAACATTAAATGCGGTTTTGGTTTCCAAGACATGAATTAGACCGGCTTCATTTGTCTTTGCTTTATTATAGCAACTATCAGTTGGACAGTTGCCTGCACCTGGGAAGTTGCTCCTTTGACTTATACCAAAATGGTAACTTTTCTTCAGACAATCTTCTGCAGCCTGCAGCATATCATCATACTTGTATGAATATGACAATGTCACAGTCTGATCCTTTGATGTAATCTTTTGCATATACTCAAAGTATTTGTTTGCACCAATTTGTAAATTGTTCTCAATTTGATATCCTTGACTTCTTTCTCTAAATAGTCTTATCGTTGGATTTGGATTGTATGCTTCACTTCTACTAATTATGTTTACTAGTTGTTTAGTTCAACCGGATAGCTTTAAGTTTTAGATATGTCATTTGCTTTTTCTAGCCGGCTTGATTTCTTGACCGGTTAGAGTTCTTGACTGTTCCTGCATAATAAGTTTGTTTTTTTATTTTCTTATTGACCGGTCAAATTTATCTAACAATTTCTCCCTTTTTGATTATTTTATTTGAAATGTTCAAAACCATGCGTCCGATGGCCGTTTAAAAATTTTGTTGTTTTGAAAAATATTTTGGAAAACACTTTGGAAAATTTTGAGAAAAAGATTTTTTTTGTCAAATTCTCCCTTTTTGATTATTTTATTTAAAATATTCAAAACCATGTAAGAAGTAAGAAGTAGGTCGGTTTTCCAAAAATACTTTATATATAGAAAATAGTATAAGGTAGGCATAAAATAAATGAGTGGAAATTTATTCCCTCTTCTTATCGTTCTTCTTCTTATTGTCCTTCTTGTTCATAATTTCCCGGAGGTACTCAGACATGATCCTATTTCCCGGATTACACGGATCGAAACCCGGTCTGGAGGAAGATGCTTGTGTGCCCGAGTAGCCAGTTACTGGTGAAGGCCGTGTTGGTGGAGCAGGAGGTGCTTGAGAGACCGAAGTTTGTTGAGGAATAGGACTTGGAGGAATTGTTCGTAGTGGAATCACATTGATCGGAGGAATCCGCGTTCTTTTCAGCGGTTGAACATTCTCCTTAATTTCATCAGAGTCTGATTGTTCCAAGTCAATTGGTGGTACATCGGTTGGTTCAGCATAATTGTCCATCAACTTTTGAACCTTTTTAGCCGCTGCCTTTTCGGCCTGTTTTCTCTTTTTCATTTCGGCTCGTGTTGTAGGGACAACTAGAGTAGAGGATGTTTTAGGTCTTTCATTTATTTCTTCCTCTATCAACGTCTGATGAATTAATGTAGTCGCTTCCTTATTTTTCTGTTCCGTCAATTTCGGATCGGCATTCTCTGCTTCAACAACATGTCGGGCCAGATTCGCATCCGTTTGTTCCCTTTCTTTTAAAACTCACAGTCTTTCATTTTCGTCCTCTTGGACCTTTAAGGCTGCTATCTCATTCTTTTTGATCTGTGCTTCTTCGGCTGCCATCTTAGCCGTGATCATCTCTCCAAGTTGAACTAATACCGCTTGCATTGAAGATTCGGTTTGAGCATGTCCCTCTTCAAGGGTTGCAATCCTTTGATCCGTTGAACTAAGCTTCTGGTTCGTAGACTTAAACCATCCGTTGAGTTGTTTATGTTCGTTCCTCCAGCTTTGCCTGCCACGGTGCGATGGTGTCGCGGAAGAGTTCTTCGAGGTATGCTTTGATTCTTTCTTCAGATATTGTCATAGCAGACGCCATCGATTGATCTTTATGTGGGGACTCATTCTGACTAGATAGCTGAGTATCCGTCCTAATTTTAATATTTTGTCGGTCATAAGACTTACCCGAAGAAGTCTTGACCGGGGATTTTGGTTGAGGAGAGGTGCTGTCGGCCTTTTTTGAAGTTTGTCCGGCTTCAAACTTTGATCTTTACGACCTCTCTTCATCATCAAATTCTGACCATGAAAATTGGAGAGTGTCATTCTCTTGACCGGTTTCTGATTCCAGCCGTGTCATTGTATCATTCAGTTCTTGTTCCGTTTTCTTTAGTGATTCCAGCACTATCTGATCAATTACGTCCATTTCATTCGGAGGACTGCATTTTCGTTGTATGTTAAGGATGGAGTCGGTGATTTCTTTCAACCTGGCGTGTGTTTCCACCAGCTTTCCCCTCTTAAGAGCAACCGTAACGCTCTTCGTTTTTGCCAAATCAGGCCCCATTTTCTCGATTTCCACCAGCGTTTCCCATTTTAGATGGGCAGGACATTCGGGAAACATGTCGGCGAACCCGATTTCCATTCTTATAAGAGCCCGTTGATAGAAGTCGTTACTTACTTCATGTGCTTTTTCATTTAGCTGCTTTATAATTTCGGCAACAACCGAATCCCCCATAGCTTTGATTAGATCTTCTTCAGTATCAGTTCCTACAGTGGTTTCCGGTTGGTTGATTGGGCCGGTTTCGTTGATGAATTCGTCTTCAAAATTTACCGCTGGATTTCCTTCATCGTTATCCACTTGATCGATTACTTTTTCTTCCCCTTTGTTGCTTGCCTTATCTGTATTGACTAACCGATCCTTCTCGGTTTTGTTAATACGAGATTTAGAGTAAGCACTAACTTGAAGTGCTGAGTCGTCCTTGGAGCGGTTAGAGATGCTAGCCGTGGAGGCATTAGGATTTGGAACATCGGCTTGAACGTTCACCGAGCCGGATTTATGAAGAGCGGTTTTTGTCTTTTTTCTCCCGGTTTCCGCTGCCACCGGAGCCTTCTTTTTCTTAGGCTTATTTTTCTTGGTTTGAGCCTTCGGCTGTTTAACTGCTAAAACTTTCATCTTGTCGGTTCTAACCGCGGTTTTCGTAAAGTGTATTGATTTTAATATCTTACTACTTGGAAGGAAGATACCTGTACTGGTCTTGATATCAAAATGAAGGAACAACTTGCCAAGTTGTATGGCGTATCCTTGAGATCGATTTGAATTGGATCCACCATTTCACAAAGGTTGGAGAAGATTATTTCGGCCCAGTTAATCTTGTCTCCCTTGATTATGTCGGCCATTATTTAAATCTTTGAACTAGTGAGGCTGTCGAAGTTTCCTCCCCTTGCCTGGACCGACTTGGATATGATATCGCAGAGCGACCTATATTCAGGTTTCAGGTCGCCTTTCTTACCGGACACTACCACCGGTTCAGTAGTGTTTGAGATGTTATAGCAAACCGCCAGGGTCTCATCTTCATCTGCATCCTCATTAAAATCACGACCCTCCGTTGGTAGCTGAAGAGTTTCAGCAAGCAATTCCTTTGTGAGATCGAAGGTTTTTCCACCGACCGACGTGGAGATGATTTCGTCATTTAGTTTGGCATTCTTGAAGAACTCCGTTACTGCATCCTGATACATGACGAACAGACTGTTCAAGAAATTCTCCAGACACGAGGCCTTTATTAACTCCACTACATGTTGAGCTTCTTTCGAACCATGTATTCGAAGGTCTTCGAAGTCTATTTGCACAATGTGGGTAAAGAGAGCAGAATCCCGACCCATTTTAGTTTTTAGGGATTTGAGAGAAAGCTTAGATTTTCATAGTGTTTGTAAGAGAGAGAGAAGACAAATGGCATGAAATGATTTTTTGAGATATGTGATATATTTATAGACCGCATGGGATGCGTCTCAGAATGCGAATCGGCGCATCGAATAACGTGACCCGTCACATCCAAGGGAAAGGGCGCCAAACTTTCCCTCCAAAACTGTTGGCGGTAACTTTGAGCGGTAAAATTTTGGTGGTAAGCAATAAAAGAAGCAATAAAAAATTTAAGTGGCAAAGAATTTTAATTATGAGGAATAGAAATGCACTAACACTTTGAAAATAGAACCGATGTAATATCGATTTGGATAACCGAGGTGGTTGAATAAGTTAACCGACCTAGAATTTATAAGCTATCAACAATCCTAAAGATCCTGTCTTCCACCGATTCCTTGGTGAGGATGTTCGTCGGATTCACCGGTGATCCCAGTCCAAGATTTGGAGTGATTGATCGAATGATTCGGCTCAGTTATGGAGCGTAGTCGAGCTTCTTCTTGGTCTCGACCATTGTCTTCAGATTATTAAAGATAACCGAGGCCTAGTATATGGGAGTTGGACTTACGATGTAGGTCATCATATCAAAAGCCTTCTTGGTATAGTTCTGATTCGGAGTTTGACATAGAATGGATCGGTTGACGATCTCATGCAGAATTTGGATGTGAGGGGCAAGGTTGGCTTTGAGGCCGTAGTTCTGAACCGGTGTTTGAGAGATGGAGAACAGGTCAGCATATTCATCATGCGTCCCGTTCACTCGAGGTGGGAAATATGAAAATCTCTCAGTCGGGAGGTTGAACAATGCAACGATTGTGTCCTCCGAGATTTGAATGAGAACATTGTCGTATATGATGGGGATGATGAGATAGTCAAGCATGGATGCATTGGAAAAGAACTTCAATACCTCAAAAAGAAGAATGGATTCAGATTCTTCCAGAAATCCGCGAAGACCGGTGTCGATGAGTGATTCAAAGATGATCTCATTCGTTTCATCATCATCAGAAGAGAGCACCGAATCAAAGCTAACACACAAGTAATCTCACTTTGGACTAGATGAGAGTGTCATAGAAGGGAGTAACGCAGAAGATTCTTGCATTTTGGAAGAACTCCATAACGGTATCTGAAAAGATGATGTGTCGGTCATCAAGGAAAGTCCGTAGGCCGAAACTTTCAATTGATTTGATCATCTTATAGATTTCGAAGTGATTTGTTCCTAGAACTGAGTCAAACACGATTTGAAGAATGTTTTGGAATGAGGATTGAGACATTTTGCACTAGTAGGTGAGAGAGATTTCTAAGAAGTGTAGAATAATTTAAGAGTGTGATTATATGTTGATGTTCATCTAACTTATATATTAGATTGTAAGATGGAAATTGATGGTATTATCCAATGGATGATGCATGATGTATGTCATGAACCGTAGGATAAAAGGTCTTACTAGGATTGGGTGTGGTTATAACCTAAGGGTGTGAGTAATTGGCCTAGACGGTGAGAGATATCATATCTTCACGTCTTTTGAGGCATGACTGCTTTGTTTTGAAAAGGAATCTTTTCAGAACAGATACGTCCAAACACATAATCAGTTATTCCCTTTTGTTGGGAAGCAAAATATTCCAAAGTAATGTAAATCCAAACCGGTTGGTTTTCAGTTATTAGTCCCGATGCAATTATTTGGTTAAGTACTAAATAACTGGTCGGTTGACTATAACTGATAGGCAATGCGGTTTTTCCATAGGTACAATGGTAATTTTATTTTCCGACATTTTAGGAAGAACTGCTGGTTGTGTCTGTCTGAACAGATATTTCCTTTTAAAGGAAGAACATTTGAGTAATTTTGGTTAAAGGTTTTAAGAGATAAGTTGATTCATATCGGCAAGACCAAGAATATTTCTGAAGAAAGATAACTTAGCTTCATGCAGAGGCTTTGTGAAAATGTCGGTTACTTGTTGGTCGGTTGATACATATTTTAACCGGATGTGCTTCTGCTGGACATGTTCCCATATGAAGTGATGCCTTATATCATAATGCTTAGTTCTTGAGTGTATAACCGAATTATATGTAATTGCTATGGCACTTGTGTTGTCACGGAATATTGGAGACTCTTCGGCCGTGACACCGAAATCTCTCAGTTGCTGTTGGATCCATAGAAGTTGAGCACAACAACTTCCGACTGCCAGGTATTCAGCTTCTGCGGTTGACGTAGCAACCAACGTTTGCTTCTTGTTGTACCATGAAACAAGCCGATCTCCTAAAAATTGACATGTTCCGCTGGTATTTTTTCTATCAACTTTACATTCTGCATAATCTGCATTAGAGTAGCTTGTTAGATTAAAACTAGAGTCCTTTGGATACCACAGTCCGACTTCCGGGGTTCCCTTTAGATACTTCAGAATTCGTTTGGCGGCTGTGTAGTGAGATTATTTGGGATTAGACTGGAATCTTCCACACACTCTGACCGCAAATAATATGTCTGGTCGACTTGTTGTCAGGTAGAGAAGTGAATCGACAATTCCACGATAGGCTGTCAGGTCTACTCCCTAACCGTCATCATCTTTATCCAGCTTGTTTGATGAACTCATTGGAGTGGAGGCAGGAGAACATTTTTCCTTCCCAAATTTCTTTAGTAATTCCCTTGTGTATTTAGACTGGTTAATGAATGTTCCTCCTTCGATTTGTCGAACCTAAAAACCTAGGAAGAAGCTTAATTCTCCCATGATACTCATTTCAAATTTGTTTGTCATCAGTTTTGAGAATTTATCGCATAGCTTAGGATCAGTTGAACCGAATATGATGTCATCTACATATATTTGAACAAGTAGAATATGTTCCTTCTTCTCGAATTTGAATAGGGTTTTAACTACTGAACCTATGGTAAAGTCATGATCGGTCAGAAAGTTTGTTAAAGTATCATACCAAGCTGTAGGAGATTGTTTTAAGTCGTAAATAACTTTGTTTAGTCGATACACATGACTGATCAGGTCAACATTTTTAAAACCGGGTTGTTGTTCGACGTATACTTCTTCACGTAATTCACCATTTAAGAATGCACTTTTAACATCCATTTGAAACACCTTGAAATTTTTGAAAGCAGTAAATGCTAGAAAGATTTTAATGGATTCATTTCTAGCTACAGGATAAAATGATTCTTCAAAATCAATGCCTTCTTCCTGTTTGTATCATTGTGCCACTAATCTTACTTTGTTCCTCGTAACCAAACCTTTTTCGTTGAGCTTATTTCTGAATACCCATCTTGTTCTGATAACCGGTTGACCTTTCGGTTTAGGAACTAAGTACCAGACTTTATTACTCTCAAACTAGTTTAACTCTTCTTGCATTGCTAATATCCAATCCGGATCCAACAATGCTTCATCCACCTTTTTCGGCTCAATCTGGGATATGAAAGCGGAGTTTTCATATTCTTCTAGTAATTGTTGCCTAGTTTGGATGGGTAGTAAAGGGTTACCTATAATAAGTTTAGGAGGATGATTTATGTTCCTTTTGAAATCCGGTTTAGAGATGTCTACCAAATTACCGGTTATTTGATCAAGGCTAGACATATCAGTAGGCTGAACAATAATGTCAGACCGAACGATTTCCTTAGTTGGGACTGAGGTGTCAGCTTCCTACTGTTTGGCAGCTTGATCCGGCTGGGTTTCAACAATACCCATTTGGTCATGGACAAACCGTCTGAAAACTGGAATTTCATCTTCACTATCAGAATGGATATTTTGATTTTCCAATCTGTTGTATAGATCAAAGGATGATGTAGTGTTACTTTCAACCGATTCATCGAATACAACATGAAGAGATTCTTCCACGGTTTAAGTTCTCGTATTATATACTCTATATGCCTTACTAACAGCTGAGTATCCTAGTATTATCCCAACATTATATGTTGCATCAAAAGCAGTTAAGTAATTTTTGCCATTTATGTGAATGTAGCATTTACAACCGAAAATCCTAAGGTACCGAATGTTAGGAACTCTATCTAAGTATACTTCGTATGGTGTTTTATTGCGATGCTAGTTAATCATAGACCGATTTTGTGTATAACATGCAGTACTGATAGCTTCGGCCCAAAATTTTTGAGCAATACCCGAATCGGCTATCAAAGACCTTGCGGCTTCCTTGAGAGTTCGGTTTCTTCTTTCAGTCAGGCCGTTCTGCTGAGGAGTTCTAGCACTGGACAACTCGTGTCTAATGTCGGATTCTTCAAGAAATGCATTTAAAGTACTATTTGTAAATTTTGTTCCTCTATCATTTCTAATGGTATTTATACGTGTTAGTTTCTCATTTTGTAAACGTTTAAGCAGTGTAATCAAATTAGATGCGGTGTCACCTTTAGATACCAGAAATATGACCCATGTATATCTAGAGTAATCATCAATAACAACCATTGTGTAATGCATACCGCCTAAGCTGGTGACCTTAATCGGTCCAAATAGATACATGTGAAGAAGTTCCAGACATCGGCTAGACTGAATGTTTCCTTTGCTCTTAAAGGTTGATTTAATTTGTTTACCCATTTGACATGCTGAACACACTTTTTCTTTATTATATGTTATGTCAGGAATTCTTTCAACTATCTTTTTAGTGCGAATATAGTTTATAGTTTTAAAGTTTAGATGGTTTAATCTTTTATGCCACAACCAAGTTTGATCATTTCTAGCTACCATACAAACAGGATATTCAATTTCATTCTTCCAGTCTACCTTGTAGATATTTCTTAGCCTATTTCCGGTTAGTAATATGCTACCCTGAGAATCTTTAACTAAGCATGCATATCTATGAAATTCTACAGTATATCCAGCGTCACACATTTGACTAATACTTAGCAAATTGAAATGTAAATTTTCAACAAGAAGTACATTGTTAATCGTTAAATTACCATGGACAATCTTACCCTTGCCCATAGTTCTACCTCTTAAGTTGTCACCAAAAACTATCATTGAACCGACTTCTACTTTGATATCGGTCAGAAGATTGTTATTTCTAGTCATATGTCTAGAGCAGCCGCTATCCAAGTACCACACAGAGTTTCCTAGCCGTTTCTCCATAACCTGTAAAATACACATATTTACAACTATTTGGTACTCACATTTACTTGGGTCCATGGTTGATTAATCCCTTGGGTATCCATACTTTGATTATTCACATAATTTTCCCAGAGATGGTTTTGATGGTTCTACATGCGCTAGGTTTTGTGTGTTTCTGTCTACTTATTGTTACCTTGTGATGTTGAGGTGAGATTTGGTCGGTATAGTATGGGTACCTATTATTTAGTTGAGTAGTTTTTCTTCTCTCAGGACGAAACCATTTGGCTGTGTCGGTTGGACCTAAATATGTTATTTCCTTAGCTAGTTTAGAATCATGAGATGATTCAGTGTTGGTTGAAGAGCTCTTGACAATGTTTATGAATGGAAGCTTGTCTTTGGTGAGATTCAATCTGTTGGAGGATTTGTGTTGGGTGGGTGTTTTACTATCATAACCGAGACCAAATTTACACTTATTGGATCTTCGATAGCGCGCTATTTTACTAACTGCTTCACTAGATCTCTTCCATGATGCCATTAAATACTTAGTTCATTCATCTTCTTCTTCGGGCAAATCTTGAATTGACTCCTTGAGTTGTTCATTCTTAGAGGATAGTTCAAGTGTTGCCTCGATTTCTATGATCTCATCGGGTTGAACACTATCGGTTTCAAGGTTGGGTCTGGCTGGTGCTATAGGGTCGGTTCCAAAGTTAAGCCGGGTTGGTACTATAGTTGATAGATGTTTATACTCTACTATCATGGCATTTAGTGTAGTAACTAAGTCATCTCTAGTAAATTCTTCACAAGAAAAATCAAATACTTGTTCTTCATTTGCCATGAAGCAAGAGATTTCATCATCGCTGTCACTGTGAGCCCATAGACTTCCTCCATCATCGGCTATCATTGCTTTCTGAATTTCCTTTGCTTCACTTGTTTGTGGGTAGTTGTTACTTTGGTTCTGATCATCCGGTTTCCGGTCATCCCGTCTTGGCTTTCTGCATTCTCACCTTTAATGTCCCAAACCATCACAGTTATAACACCTAACATTAGATTTATCACCGTAGTTATAGTTATAGTTGTTTGTCGGTTGGCTTTTCTTCATGAATCTGCCAAACTTCTTTGCAAGCATTGCTATTGCATCCTTAGAGAATTGTTCTTCGGATTTGATCGGTACAGTAGTCGCTGGTTCTATGGATGTGACTAGTGCCTTAGTAGCGGTTGACGTTGATACTTCATTTTCGATCATGGATCTCATTTCAAACTCATATTCCTTCAGATCCTAAAATACATCGTGTAGCTTCATCTTGTCTAGGCAGTTTGATTCTCTCATCACAATCGTCTTTATATCCTATGCACTAGGGAGAGATCTCAGAGCTTTGATGATTATTTCCTTGTTATCATATTTCTTTCTGAGAACCGACAGCTCATTTACCACATTTGTGAATCGATCACTGAACTCCTTCATGGTTTCACCTAGCTTCATTTTGATGTTTTCAAACTTCTGGGTAGCCACCATTATCTTGTTTTCCTTGGTTCTTTCATTTCCCTCATGGAGTTGAATCATCGTTTCCCATGCCTCCTTTGCAGTTTTGCATTCACTGACCTTACTGAAAGTGTTATGTCCAGAGACTTGAAGATGTGGCTTCTACAGTGATTATCCAGAATGTTTCTCCTTTTATCATCAGCTGTCCATTCCTTTCTGTCTTTCTCAATCTTTATCGGTCCATCAGACAGAATGAATGTCATCTCTCATCCATAGTAACTAGGTGCAGATGCATGCATATTTTCCAGTTAGTGAAATCGTCTCCTTCTAGCATTGGATGCTTCTCGCTGAAAGTCATGCTTGCTTGCTCCGTGTTGCTTGAGTATTGAAACCTGACTCTGATACCAATTGTTAGGATCTAGATCGACGATAGTGGAACGAGGTCCGGCTAAAGGATAATCTCTGACAATACTCAACGGTTGGCGCTAATAAGGTTAAGAATTAACATCGGTTTCAATACTACACAAGCTGTCACAAACCTTGAACCGAGTTCAAGTGCGGAAGTGGTTTGTTTCAGATTGAAGCAATACACACACAAGATGGATAAAGATGAGATTTGGAGAATATCGGTTTGAAGATTAGTGAGACGGTTAGGATGATAGGAGTCGGTTCAGATATGGAGCCGACATGAAATAGAACACAAGACACAGGTTTTTATGGATGTTCGGAGATAAAACTCATACGTCACCCCTTCTTCTCAAACAATGTGAAGGATATTCACTAAGGAATACTCACACACAATACACGATCGAGTTTTATTTATTGCTCGATAATCACTCTTACAAATCTCACAGGAAAACACTTTACAAATGCACACTTAAGCTTTGAATCTTTTAGAGAGATAAGGGCTTTTGATCACTTTGTAACTACGTAACTTGTTCGCTCACAACTCTGCTACTTCAGCTTCTCCTTTTATAGGTGAAATGTGCCAATGGTCACATTTATTCAATGGATACCTTCAGGGTAATCCTTAAATCTGATTGGTTGAGTAGAGGATCAGCATAGCATTAAATGCGGTTTTGGTTTCCAAGACATGAATTAGACCGACTTCATTTTTCTTTGCTTGATTATAGCAACTTTCGGTTGGACAGTTGCTTGCGCCTGGGAAGGTGCTCCCTTGACTTATACCAAAATGGTAACTTTTCTTCAGGCTATCTTCTGCAGCCTACAGCGTATCATCAAACTTGTATGAATATGGCAATGTCACAGTCTGATCCTTTGATGTAATCTTTTGCATATACTCAAATTATTTGTTTTAACCAATTTGTAAACTGTTCTCAATTTGATATCCTTGACTTTTTTCTCTAAATAGTCTTCTCGTTGGATTTGGATTGTATGCTTCACTTCAACTGATTATGTTTACTGGTTATTCAGTTCAAACGGATAACTTCAGGTTTTAGATATGTCATTTGCTTCTTCTATCCAGGTTGATTTATTGACCGCTTAGAGTTCTTGACCGTTCCTGCACAATAAGTTTGTTTTGTTAAGTTCTTATTGACCGGTCAAATTTATCTAACAGAAAGTCTTCTTCAAAAGCTAAAGGATCAGTGGCTAGCAAGAAGTCATCTGCTAAGTCAAAATCATATGCATTAATCACAACACAAAATGAGAAATCGATTAGAATAACTCAAATATGGATTTCTAAGGGACTAATTGATCGAGGACCCAATTGAATATGGGTACCAAAGTGTGTAAATAGTTTCTTTTGTTGGTGATGCAGGAGCATTGCAGGAAGGAAGCAAGAAAAATACTCTTTTGAGTACACAGCCTTGAAGATCAACCATGGCCTTTGCCATTCCAGTAGATTAAATGTTTTTTATTTGTTAAAAATGTTTTTGGTCTTTGGACCACAAAAACTGTTTCTTATGTTTTTCTGTCCTTATACAAAATGAGAGGGAAAATTTATTTGGAAGTAAAGATACTCTCCAGACGAATATCCTTAATCGGTCTATTAGACAAGGGTGTCTAAATAAAATGGTCTGTACTTAGACGTATTTTTGCTTAAAATTTATACATCTAAGTCTATATGTTGAGGTTTAAAACCTACGCGGTTAGACGTACACGTCTAATAGACGTTAAACTTTTTTACGTCATGAGCAAGAGGATGCTCACGTTTAACCAAACACACGTCTAACACGTGGTGTTCATGCGGAATTAGACATACATGTCTAATAGACATTAGACGTATTTTTATACAACACGGAATTAGACGTATGCGTCTAATGGACCCATCCGTCTAATAGACGTTTAAATGTATGGATTTGTGTAGTAAGAAAAATGTCTAACTACGTGCCGATTAGACTGATCAAGGACAGTTGTCCCACGTGAGGAGATATCCGTTTTTCCTGCTCGAATATTAAATAGTCATCTCTTAACAACATGAAGACACGTGTCTTTCAAGTTTAGAGAAAATGACTAATATACCATCATTTTAATGATGACTCTTTGGAAAGAACTTCTAACATTTATTGATGGGCCATACCCTTAAGAAAAGTGATGGTTATTCTGTATATTTTTTCTGTCTATATAAGGACACCCTTGCATGAGTTTGAAAGCTTTTCATCTCTCGAACTCCTTAAGAACCCTAGTTTTTCTTTGCATTCCTCTCTCTAAATCTCTCTGAAATCTTGTGTCTGTTCATATTCCTCTAAAAATGGTGAACAAGAGAATCACTCTGGGTCATTGTACATTACAAGTGGATTTTCCATCGGTCTACACTTTCGATCAACCGGAAGTAGTGGATATGTTCAAAACCCTAGAGTATTTCGGGTTGAGGAAGTATCTCGATGGTCCATTCATTTTCTATGAAAAAGAAGTTCGCGAGTTCTTTAAATCTGCAACAATGGTGGGCGACTCAATCGTAGCAACCGTCAACATTGTGGAAATATCTTTCGATGAAACTGTATTTGCGGAGTTCTTTGAACTTCCGACGGAGGGGCACACGTTTGACATGATTCTTTCATCAGACATTATGCAAGAGATGAAGAAGGTTTTTTATGTCGATGGTTCGATAATCCATGTAAATGGAAACAAGAATGTCCTCAAACCTCACTTTATTTTGCTGAATGATGTGATAGTAAAAGCACTCCAAGGGAAGTCTGGTTCCTTTCATCTATACAGTCAAGACCGCTTCGACTATATGTGCGCCATCTCAAAAGGAATCCAGGTAAACTGGGCTTCTACCCTTTTCCAGAACCTTAGATTTTCTATCTGCCATGCAAACGAGGAAAGCATAACGTATGTGGCTCAACTGAGTCGATTGATGGAGCATTTGGGGGTTCATATGGGTGAACCTGAGAAGATCAACACTCCCAGGGTATTCTCTACCCTTACTGTTGCTAGAACCCTGATGAGGATGAAGAACAATATGGAATCTGCCTCAGGTGCATCTAGTTATCAAACAGGTGGTAAGCCTTCTACTCGATCCAGACAGCCATCTGCTTCTGTTATGTCAACAGGGGCAAAGAGATCAAAGACTATGAATGAATCGGAGGCTAGTTCCTCTGGTCATAAAAGCTCCAAAAAGAAGGATTCTGAATCAGTCGATTCAAGAATCAGGCAAGGTCCAAGCGTACTTGCTGCCACTCCCCTACCCTCTATGTCTTCTCCGATGACCATCTTGAGAAAGCCCACGAGATCTAGTATCTCAAAGGAAAAGAAGTCGAAGGCGCCTCGAGCGTCTAAATCAATGAAGGTAACCCCCTCTAGATCTTTGACCGATGTGCCTAAGTTTAATGTTCCTGTGATAGAACAAGATGAATCTTTTTTTCTCCTATAAGAGAATATGTTGAAGGGCCCGTTGTTGAGTTAGCCGGTCCAAATATTGAAAATGATAACATGACTAAGTCTCCTGTTATTCAACCCGATCAAGTAGCCGCAGGTACTATAGAAATTGCTCAACCAGAACAAGGTGTTGTTATTACCCTTGTTGCTGGTAAATCTGCTGAAAAAGAGTCCTCTGTTCCTATCAGAGAATCTCCCTCGCCAAATCCAGTTCCTAAGGATTCCTTAGTAGCCGGGAAGGTCACTCGTGTAGAGCTCCCTACTGAGTTGTGTACTAAACCCCAATCGGC
Source organism: Impatiens glandulifera (assembly GCF_907164915.1). Classification (NCBI taxonomy): domain Eukaryota; kingdom Viridiplantae; phylum Streptophyta; class Magnoliopsida; order Ericales; family Balsaminaceae; genus Impatiens; species Impatiens glandulifera. The sequence continues at coordinate 21,552,989 of NC_061866.1, forward strand.
GTATGAGTTGATGCGTTCCGCAAGGCTGTCGTGCGGAATTGTTTTAGTGAACCTAGACCTGCTCCAAGACCCGTCGAGGTTGTTGGAAAAGGAAAGAAGATTTTAACTGTTGATAATGAAGAGGAATCGGAGGCAACATGCATTGTTGACCTCGTGTTAGATCAAGTCAAAGCCATTGCGTCTGAGAAGATGGAAATTTTTGAATCATGGACCCTAGAAAGATTGTCTGCCAAGTACAATGAAGCCCTATCAAATTCCTCTATAATCCGTGAATGGAAGAAACGTATAGCCAATGAGAAGAAGCCTCTCAAGTGGGCTAAAACTTCAGATGTGGCTGAACCTCTGAAGAGAAAGGATCTTGTTGAAGTGTGCTTAAGTGGAAGAGCATTATTCCCAATTCTTGAAGCCAGAAAGGCTAACTTTAACCCCGTTGAGAAAGGCTCTGAAGTGGAAGTGAAAGTGTTGAAGAGACTAGACGACATCATGGACAATTTCATCTCGGTTGTTTCCCGATACTTTCATGGCGCTAATTGCTCTGGAGCAAAACCCTTTGATGATGATGAACCGATGGATATCTTTGATGTTAATGATGATACATATGAGCTAGATGTTGCTCTCTTGATTGAATTTGGAAATCTTTCTACTGAAGAAAGGCGTATATTAGATCAACCTGCTCTAGAGAATCCTCACTTTGAAGAAGAAGAAGTGATTGTTCAAGAGCCTGAACAAGCAATTCTAACGCATGAGGAAGAAGTGGTTGAAAAAGTTGTTGTTGAGGAGTCTGCTCAGGATCCTAATGATGAAAATATTGTGATATCCCCTGTTGTAAGAATAAAGGAAGGCCAAGAGAAGGAGGCTGAAGTGAATCAGCCAGAAATTATTAGATCTGATGGGAACCCTCCAAAGAGAAAGATGTTGAAAGAGATAATTCCTCATCTGAGGAGGAACAAGATCAAAATGCTGGATTTGTCAGGCCTCTTCCATTCCCAATATCATTGCGGGAAGTGTTCATGACAATGTCAACAATCATCTTCACTATTCTAGAGATCTGTAAGAAAGATTTCAGAGAGCTGAAAGGGAATTGTTATAAGAAGAGTAGAATGAAGCTGTAAGGTATCTGAGAAGGATCAACTATAGCAATCCATGCAGATTAATACTCATTTGGAACCTATTCGGAGCATGGCAGCGGACTCTAAAGAAGATTCATCCAATGAAGAATCGTCTGCTGAGGGTATCAAGCTTTTAAAGTCTATGACTTCTGTGCTCTCTTCTCTTCAGAAGAACGTGGTCCCCATGGGATCAAATATGATAAAGGCTTTGAACACCTAGACAGAAGAAAGAAAGGATTTTGCTAAACTTATCAAGGTTCTTAATGAGTTGGATAATACTCTGAAGAAGAAAACGTATGAAACTCATGTCTCAAATTTAAACTTCTCCAATTTTGAAAAGAAGCTCTACACTCGTCAATCTGAAATGATGGCCCTTGAAAGGTACATCAATGATGATCGTCACAGGGAGACTTTGGATGAACTCAGATTGATGATGAACCAGATGGTGGAAATCCAAGGATGTTTAAGAAGAAATGATGGTGAACGACTGGAATTTGCTGACTCTATTGCAAGAAAGTTCAAGCAAAAGAGAACGCGAAAGCCAATGCTGAAAAAGATCAACCCCGCATCACCCAAGGTAAGTCAAATAGAAGAAGTGACGGTGTGTCAACCAGCACTAGATCTAAGCGAGCGCCAAGCAACGATGAAAACCCTAGGCCAACTAAAAGAGGCGTAGGTCAAAGCGGTGGTGATCGTGGAGGCCAAAGTAGTGGTGGTAGCCGTGGTAGGCAATCTGACTTTGATCAAAGAGGTCGTGTCAGTGGCAGTAATCGCGGTAGATCAAGTGGAAGCGGTCGTGGTGGTCGCAGTCTTCTTCCTTTTCTCAACATGTTAACCGGTCAAGACATGAGCCCAACCGATCCTCGAGTAAAAAGGGAAGAACAATAATTTCTTTTATCCTACTCTGTTTAAGTTTCTCAAACAATGTTTCTTTGTTGATGTTTTGAATATTGGTATTGGAAGTTTGTGAAGTATGCTGTAAGTGAACAGAGTTTTGCTTATTTATGTGATGAATGCGCATTTTGGTATATATATATGCATGTTCTAAATTTCTTCATCAAAAAGAAGGAAATTGTTGGGTCAAATTATTTTGACTAAGTGTTGAAATAATTTAACCATTGGAATTTTAATGATGAAATGATTTATGTGCTTTGATGCAGGTGTATCGAAATCACATTTCATGAGACTTGGCTCTAATGAGGCTCATTATACCGATTTGGCATTAGATGCACAAAATTAGACGTGCAGTCTAACTCAGCGGAGTTAGACGTGCAGTCTAACTCAACGGAGTTAGACGTGCAGTCTAATAGATTCCAGAATTAGACGTGCAGTCTAACTCAGTGGAGTTAGACGTGTAGTCTAATGTATACGGAATTAGACGTGCAGTCTAACTTAGTGGAGTTAAACGTGCAATCTAATGTATACGGAATTAGACGTGCAGTTTAACTTAGTGGAGTTAGATGTGCAGTTTAATAGATTTCGGAATTAGACGTGCAGTCTAACTCGTGGAGTTAGACGTGTAGTCTAATATATTTGGAATTAGACGTGCAGTCTAACTCAGTAGAGTTAGACGTGCAGTCTAATGGATTGTGAAAGTTAGACGTAAGTCTAACTCCTTTAGACAAGTCTGAAGTAGAACTTTAATTATACGTGCAGTCTAACATAGTGGAGTTAGACGTGCAGTCTATTAGAACTTGAAAGTTAGACGTAAGTCTAACTCCTTCAGACAAGTCTGAGGTAGAACCAGAATTAGACGTGCAATCTAACTTAGTGGAGTTAGACGTGAAGTCTATTGGTTTATAACAATTAGACGTGTAGTCTATTTGGTGAAAGTTAGACGTAAGTCTAACTCCTTCAGATTAGTCTAAAGTGATTGTAATTAAACGTAAGTCTAATCCAATTAGACTAGGAGGTCTAATGGATTCTGCTCTTAGACGGGGATGTTTGATTTCATTAGACGAGGTCGTCTAATTGAAATACGTCTAGTGCTAAGCTTAAGCAGTATGCTTGAAGCTAGCATCCGCCTACCCACGTGCTATAGATGTACTATACTCCTGCTCCACTTTCTAGTCAAGATCGGTACGATAACTATATGCAACCAACCAACGAATGCCGCGTAAGAGAATTTTCCTCATATTTACTTGTTTTGCAGGTATATCTCTGATGGAATATTTGGCGCACTACCAGTTTGTGTACGGGCACGGTCCTTGTGCTCCGAACCTGCTGTGTACAATGGAGGCTTTCCAATGGAAGAGTGCCACGTATCATTCTAAAAGATTCGACCTTTAGCCTCTGCCTAGTATTTATCAAATCCTAAGTACAACAGTCGAACAACTGGATTTCACAATCTGCCAGATTTTACAAGAGAGAGAAATCAACCCTTTGAATATTCATACTGTGAAGCTACTTTCCTGATTGTACTATGTGTGAATCAAGAGAGAGTTGGAATCAAAAACATCGTTAGCTGAGTGATATTCTTCATCTTGTAAATTGAATAGAGTGTGTTCTGTTCAATAGTGAGCTAAGTGTGTGTAAACTGTATTTGATTCGAATCATATTATAGTGAATCCTTTCGGTGGTTGGAAGAAAGGGTGACGTAGGAGCGTTTCTCCGAACATCTATAAACAAACGGATGTGTTCTTTCATTTCTGTCGTCTTTTCATTCTTCATCTTGAGCTTCAAACCTATGTAAACAATTTCGCCTTAATCTGTTTCAAGTGTTTACAAAAGTTTGCGTAGAATAGAAAGTGAATTAAATCCTTAACAAGATATCTTTCTAACCGTTTTTCATAAGCCTTCATCAATAGACAGACCCCCGTCTCTATCGATAAAGCCGATCCTAACACACAACACATCGTAGAATAATTGGCTTACTTCTATACCTAATAGCAAGTCGACTGGACATTCTATTTGCAGTAGGAGTTTGCGGGAAATTCTAGGCTAATCCGAAATGATTCTAGTTTCAATCTCATTATACTACTGATAAACGAATATTGAAATATCTTAAAGGAACTCAAGATGTGGGACTGTGGTATCCAAATGATTCTAGTTTCAATTTAACAAGTTATTCTGATGTAGATTATGCTGGATGCAAAATAGACCGAAAGAGTACAAGCGGGACAAACCAGTTCCTAGGTGACTGGCTTGTCTCCTGGTATAGCAAGAAACAGACATCAGTTGCCACTTCAACTGCAGAGGCGGAGTTTTTTGCATCCGGTAGCTCTTGTGCTCAACTCCTCTAGATTCAACAACAACTAAGGGATTTCAGCATCATAGTTGAGGAATCACCGATCTTTTTCGACAACACAAGTGCTATTGCTATCACATATAAACGGTGTTGCATTCAAGAAAAAAACATATTGATATCCGACATCACTTCATTAGAGAACATGTACAACAGAAACATATTCTGTTGTAATATATTTCCACCGAGCAACAAGTAGCTGACATTTTTACCAAACCACTACAGGAAGCTAAGTTTTCTTACTTCAAAACTATTTTAGGTCTTGCTGATAGTAGTCAAGTATTACTTAGAACAAAGGCATGCATTTAGGGAGAAACTCACTCACAAAGAAAACTAACCTTTGCATTCATGAAAAACCGGGTATGGTCTCAGGGAGAAGCTTTCGCTTCTCAAACATCATATATCCTCGACATTGCATTTGAACCGGTCGGTCTTTTTAAATCTAAGTACTTTTCAAAAACCGATCGAATAATTATTTTCATATCTTATGTGCATAAGTCTATAAAGGAACGAGGTATCAGACAGATAAAACCAGATGGCTAGTCCCTCTTGAAACCGGTAAATCATTTTACTGGAAAGAAATGTACAAAACCGAATTGCTTAAGTAAAACGGTAAACTGATTAGTTATTTCAAAATGAATAACTGCCGCCCAACAAAATTTCCGAATATATGCGGAAACGGTTCTTCTTCAGGATTAAATAATAGATCGCACTAAAATCAATATTATGGACAGTCGACCGGTTCACTACATAGAAATTTCGGTAGTCTCATTTCTCTTTCAAAATTGAACAGCTGGCCAATGCTTAATTAGTATCTGTTTGAACATTTTTCTTAAGAAAAGCAAATAGTCATTTCTCAAACAACGTGAAGACCTATGTCTATCACTGTTTAAAGAGGGGGACTGACGTTTTATTAAAATATCATATTCTTGGAAATGAAATAAACATTTAGCTTCTTTGACCATCCTAAATCTTACTCTTATTGGCTTAAACAACCCCAAAGACATTCCAATGAGCAAAATCCTTATCCTATTTTTATAATACCGACAATGTAAGAACCAAACCACTAAGAACTCTTCCATTTCAATCGAAAGATGTATCCCACTCTCTCAAACAATACTCTTCTGGTGGACTTCGATTTAGCTTTATCCTGTGAAGACAATGAAGTTTCAGCTATGATCAGGTCTCTTAAGGCAACCAGCCTAAGACCTTTCCTTGAATATCGGTATTTAATAAATACTAGAGTCATTCTTGAATTTTTCCAAACCGCTCAGGTAATCTGTGAGGATCTTATCCTTGCCACTAATTGAGGTCAGAAGTTTGTCTTCAGTGAGATAGACCTCGCACGAAGCTGAGAGCTTCCCACTGAAGGGTTCTCTGACCTCTCATTCTCTTATTAAGTCATAAATGAAATGCGTCATCATTTTTTCAACTCTCTAGATCCGGTCAAAACTTATGAAGAAAAAGCATCCCTCCATTCTGAATTTTAAATACTTAGTGAGATCTTTGGAAAAAATGTTTTCGGCAAGGAATCCACTCAATATTATTTCAAAAAAACCTACGAAATGATGGTTGCCGTCATTGAAGGAACTCCGGTGAATTGGTCAAGGATTATCTTTGATAATTTGAAGAAGATGATCTCTTCAGACAAAATGATGACCGGATATGCTCCCCATCTATGCGGTCTATTCTTTGATATTGACATCTTTCTTCATCAAGGAGCTACTCTATATCCAACTCAACTCCTCACAAGGGAACGCCTGCATGCGTAGATCAACCTGGTGGAAAAAGCCAGAGTCAGAAAAGAATCAACTTTTGGATCCTCAAACCAGTAGATTTAGGATCAAAAATTTATTAATTTATTCCGAAAAACCGATCATTTTGCTTCATGTATCGGTCATGTAATGTTCTAATCTTCTTAATGAAATATCGGCCTTAGTAAAACTTCGATCTTTTAAAATAATCAACTTCATAAATTTCAAAGTACCTATCACATAAATCGGGCACACTCTCAGGGAGAAGCAGCCGCTTTTCATAATCGGTTGTTTCAAATATTCGGTTCAAATTCAAAAAGGTCAATAAATGAATAACCTGGCGTTTCGAATCTAGACAATCAATCTTGACCGGTCAATTATTCTATCACATTTGTCTTTATATTCTCTGCAAAAGTTAAGCTCCTTTCCAATTTTTAAAAGCATCCTTTCGGAATTGTGAAAAGGCATATCATAACGGATAGACATCTTCATTCAATGTGCTCTTAAATGCTCCTCCGCCAGGCACCAGATCTCTATTTAAATAAGTAACTCATCCAAGAGCAAACCACAACTTAAATCTTATCTCTTTTTCAACGTTTGAAGTTCCTTCCCTTAGTATTCCACTCCTCAAAAATGAGTTTTTCATCCGCTTGCACATCCCTTATCATCGACTTCGATTCTGTCCTAACCATTCTTGATAATGAAGCTAGAGAGCTCGTTTTTGAAAATCTGGAGAGCTCTGGTCTGCGCAAATTTATTGAAGGATCCCGAGTGATCCTTGAAGAAGAGATTATAGAGTTCTTCTCTAATGCTGAAATTATAGATGGTCAATCGTGACTCGGGTGAGAGGTGAACCAATCACAATTGACGAAAAATTATTCTCTTAGTTCTTCGATCTTCCATCTAAAGGTTTTTCCGATTTCCCTCCATCATTAAACAACTTCAATTAAGAAATGGCCTTCTTTTCAAGATCAATAAATCCGGTCGAAGCTCATGGGGTCAAGTCCAGTCTATGTAGTCACATCCAAATTCTTAATGACATAGTCAGTAGACCCATCCTGGCTAAGGAATCGACCCATTTCTACACTAGGACAATTTTCGACATGATGACCGCCATAATTTGCGGTCATTCGATCAACTGGTCTTCGATCATCTTTGATAACCTAAAATAGATGTTTTCCTCTTCTCATGGGAGGATCGATTATGCTCCCCAAATCAACAACTTACTTCTCTCTCTTGATCTCAATTTCGGACCGAGATATCTTATAAGTCAATCCAACATTCTGACCAAGGAGAAAGCAGAAAGATGGATGCACAGGATAGATGTTAGAAATTAAATTCTCTTTTCTATGTACTTATCTTTGGTGATGAAAAACTGGCCATTTTGTTCCATGTGCCGGTTATGTAATGTCTAAGTCGTTTTATTAAATATTTCATATTTTAAAATTAATATGTATCCTATCCTAAAATTATCAAAAACCTGAAGTTAAAAATATTAATTAATTGCCAAAACTGGATTTAAAGCATTAATACATGAATTAAATGCCAAACTGAATAACAATCATAACCGGATTTGTAAAATTAAATTAATTATCTTTTATAAAAGGTAATAATGAGAATATCTCATTGGGAATGAACAAAATCTTCAAAAGGGCGCCATTTTGCCTTAATGATACACACATGGGGACCCACACCCAAGATATGGATGGATCAGTTTTCCAAATAATAATATTTCAAAATAGGACCGGTTTAACTCCCATATCCAACTTATCATATAAGAACACGCCATTTTGAGAACCTCTCTTATGCTCTCGTAAACCTTAATGCAGAAAACCGCTATGCATTCTCAAAGAGAATCTCCTTTCATCTGCTCATTCTTCAACAATGAATAAGAATAATGAACATTTTAAATATATATTGCAGATAAATTTTTCTTCATCTATGGAGTCGGGAAAATTGAGATACAAAAGATCATCCAACTGCTCGAAGCGTCCGGTCTGCGGAGCTTTCTAGAAGGACCGCCGATAGTTTATCTAGAGGCGGTTCTAGAATTCTTTAACACTGCCAGGATAGTTGAAGGATCAATCGTGGAGAAATTGAATGGTTTAGAGTTCACCATTTATGAAGAAATATTCGCAAATATCCTCAAGCTACCAACCTCGGGGCGAGGATTCTCTAAAGGCCTATCTCCATCCTCTATAGCCAAACTTCAACTCCTATTCTCCGATAGCGACAAACCAGTGAACATGTCTGCAAAGAAAAATACCATGAAGTATGAATATCACATCCTATGCGACATTGTCGGAAAATCTCTCTAGGGAAGAGAGGGCAACTTCGACTACATGACTCAAGCAAAGTTTGACATGATGGGCGCCATTGTTCGAGAAGACAAAATCAACTAGGGGCTGATCCTCTTCAACAATTTCTGCGAAATGGTGTTGCCTAGCAACAACCGTAGTCTCTGCTATGCTATGAAACTAGGGTAGATTATGATCCATTTGGGAGTCCCAACCGGCCCGAGCACTCCTCGAGGCACAAGCAAAATTTTAACTGCGGATTCAACTGGCAATTATCATACTAGGTTGAACATGGCTAAAGAAACCAACTCCGGAAGTTCTAGCTAGCATACAAGTGGTGGGAGAGCCATCAACAAGAAAACAACAAGTCGTCACAAACAAACAAGCCAAGCAAACCGGACGACTCCATCTCAACAACATAAATCTGTGGCTGAGTCCATCGCCAGTACAACCGACTCCGGTAAAACAAGAGAGACGGAGTCGATTGAAATATGTTCAGCAAGAAAGAAATCTCGGTTCGAGGTAAATGCTCCTTTTCCCACTAAATAATACTCCTTTGGCTAGAAATATTGAAGAACATGAGGAAGAAACGGAAAATATTAACAATACGGTTGAACATGCGGCTTTAATGATACCGGATATTATTAGAACCGATCGGATGGCTAAAACCGACCGGATTATTGATATTATTGAAATTGGTCAAAATGAAACCATTCAACTCCCATTGCTCAAAACTAATCAACACCGAGTGACAGAAACTACTCAGACGGAGGAGACCTATGCTAGTGTAATCGTTGAAAATTAGAAGGAAATCTAAAATGAGGCTACGGAGAATTCAATTCTGGTTGTGAAGGAAACTAGGACAGTCGTTTCAAATAATGTAAGGCCAAGTGAGGATGAAAAAGTTATGTCTCCTCATAAAGAAGATGAAGATGCAGAGGGAATCGTAAAGAGTATTCTCGAGGAGATTGACACTAAAGCCAACGAAATCACTAATCTGTTCGAAGTATGGGCAACCACGAGACTGGAGACTTATTTTTGTGAGGCTCTTCCCGGAATTGCAGAGACAAGGAAGTGGTCTGCCCTCCTTTCTTTATAAGACTTAATTTTTCAAATCACCGGAACTACCTCGGTTCGGGTCGCTTTGTAGAGAGGCAAAATGGTGGAAGCTTATGCTAAGGGTAAGGCACTGCTTCCGATCCTCAATGAACGCGGAGAAGAATATAATCTACAAGGGGCCACGAAAAGAACAAATGGGAGGGTACTTTCTTTATTGACATGTGTTATGGAAGAATTTGTACAAACTACCCTGTAATTCAGAAACATAAAATCGACTCATGCTCATGACGAGCAGATGTCGAATAATCAAGAATTGATTGAGAAGACACTGGGTGAATCAACTGAACCAAATCAAACGAAAGTCGAGCAAATACATATAGTTATTGAACAGACACTTCCTTTATCTCAAGAAAATATTCAGGAACACAAAACCATCATCCAAGCCGAAGAGGAAATAGAGCTGGCCGACAAATTTGTAGTTTGGGGACCTTGCGCTAAAGAGAAATTTCCTGTATCCAAATAAGAGTATCAGCGGATTAACGAAGAACGTAGGCTCACTTCCACTGATCAAAGCGCGTTTGAATCATATGAAGAAGGTAATGAAAATAGGCAAGACACGGCCAACTCAATTCCACTTAAAAAAGAACTTGAGTCTCTTCGCAACACAACATAATCTAGAAGATCCTTGGACCGTAAAAAGAGAAACAACAGTGTTGACAAACTAGCTTGTGCAGATCGGTCTATTCAAGTAAGTTCTCATCAAACTCGTCCTTTTAAGTCTGTTGCTGATGGATCTCATCTCTCATCTCGATCTAATTCTGAAGAAGTCATAAAGTTAGACATTAAGAAAATAGTTCGGGCGTCCATGGTCCCACTTTAAGAATGTGTTTCTGCTCGCTTGAATGAGATGAATAAGCAGCAAAAAATCATTTTTTCTCTCTTGGAGGAATTAAACAAAGCGCAAGACTTCACATCTGTCGCATTTAAGCAGTCTCTAGCTCTCTTAACTCAAGACATGGCAAATATGAGGAATGATGTTCCAATAGAAATCAGCAGAATTAAGCCTATGGTTCAGACGGTGATGAACACTATAAATGAAACAAGAACGACAATCGAAGTAATGAATTATCAGCTTGGGGAGATAATCTGTCATCAGAATGCTGCCGATATTGAAAAAAAAAATGAGCATGAAGAGGCTACTCGTCGAATTCTGGAAGAAGAGAATGAGAGAGCAAGAGCCATCGCCGAAGCAATTCATGAAGAAGAGAATGAGAAGGCAAGTACCATCGCTGAAGCCTCCAAGAAGCCAAAAAGAGAAAGGAATAAGAAAGTACGAGAACTGGAGTCAAGGGAACCAGAGCTAGAAGACGATGTTCCACTCATTCAAAATTACCCTCAGCTTGCCAATGATAGAGCTCAGACTGAAGGTCCTCTAGTTGCAGCTCCTTCCTTAGCAGAACAAGCTAATCTTGTTCCTCGAAGTTCATGATCCCGATCATTAAGGCGTACTGGTAGCATCTCGAGTGCTCAGGTTCCTAAACAACCAAGGCCAGGAAATCCTAAACTAGGTGGTGGGTTCATAGGGAGTTTCGTGAGGGCGATTTTGGAAAAGGAACCACCGTCAAAGAAAGGGAGACACTAAAAACATACTTATCTATTAAATTATTGTTGAATATTGAATTTATTTTGGCTAATGATATTTTCTTATGGTTGTTCAACCGGTCTAAATCTTCATTGGGTTTTGATAAATTTTAATTCAAGTAGAATTTTAATCAAAAAAGAGAGAAATTGTTAGAAGAAATTAACTTAAGAGGCCAACAATTACATGTTTTGATAATTTAGATTAAATAATCAAAAAGGGAGAAATTGTTAGAAATTAATTGACTTAAGATACCAACAATTACAAGTTTTGATAATTTAGATTAAATAATCAAAAAGGGAGAAATTTCTAGAAAAATAAAGTAAATTAAATTATTAAAAAAACTAATTAAATTAATTCATGTGCAGAAAACTGGATCCAAATCCGCTAAGTAAAAGCAACATACGGAAACGGTTCTCATCTAGAACCATTCAATAGGCGTATGCGGTCCTCATTATTCTAGACACGGTTCTCATCTAGACCCGTTCAATAGGCATATGCGATTCTCATTATTCCGGACTTGGTTCTCATCCAGAACCATTCAATAGGAGTATGCGGTTCTCATTATTCTGAACACGGTTCTCATCTAGAACCGTTCAATAGGTGTATGCGGTTCTCATTTTTTCGGACACGGTTCTCATCCTAAACCGTTCAATAGGCGTATGCGGTTCTCATTATTCTGCACACGGTTCTCATCCAGAAACGTTCAATAGGCGTATGCGGTTCACATTATTCCGGATATGGTTCTTATCCAAAAACGCTCAATAGGCGTACACAATTTTTATTAAGAACCGTTCAGAAGCACATGCAATCCTATTTATCAAGAGCCGCTTACGCACATAAAAGCGGTTGTTAAATAAAACCAGCTAGATATTCAAAGTACATATCCGGTAAATAATCAGAACAGTCTTCAAAGGTCTAGAGTACTTTATTGCCATTTATATATATGTCTGATGAAGAAATGTCGGGAGTAGATGTCTGTTAATCCAATTTAGAATTCCAAAGCATTAGAAGAAAAATCTACCTCCTGAACCAACATTGAAAATCAACATTCTAATTAATGATCTTTGAACTATTACTAATAAAGTATAGACAAGATCAACTAAAGATCATTCTCGGGATATCCTCATCAAGATCAACCAATAACAATGAAGCAAGACAAATATAGAGTCGTTGAAGCTAAAATATTACCGTTGAGTACCTGCCTATTTAAGATGAAAAAGATTGGCTGTATAAAATACGAACTGTTAGGATCTAGGTCACCGCTGGAGGACCGGGGTTGAACCGGTTAGCGGGTTTCACTCAAAGGGTGGTGATTAATCCGGTTAGAAATTAACACAGGGGTTTCAATACTACACAAACTGTCACAAACCCTTGAACTAGGTTCAAGCGCGGAAGAGGTTTGTTTCAGGTTGAAGCAGCACACTTGTATGATAGGCAGAACCGGTTTCGGATGATGAGGGTTTGAAAAATTGATGGGTCGGTTTATATAACCTGGCGGTCCGGTTTGAATAGAGTTAGATAGGTTAGAGCGGTATCAATCAGTTAGAAAATGGAACCGGCAGAAAGTAAGTAACAAGATAGATTTTATGGATGTTCGGAGGTAGAGCTCCTACGTCACCCCTTCCTCTCGAAACCGCGAGAAGGATGTTCACTAAGGAATACAAATACAATTCGATCGAGACTTATTTCCTGCTCGATAACACTCTTACAATTTACACCGAAATTGTAACATACACACTTCAACTCTAACACTTAGGCTTTCTCTAGAGATAGAACACACTATTTTCACTTGTAAATTAAATGTTCACTTCACTTTATCTGACTTGTTTCATGTATGTCACACATTTACTCTTCCTCAACTGCTCCTTTTATAGGTGAAATATGCCAACGATCATATTTCACTTTCTTGAATCTGATTGGCTGAGCAAAGGTTCAGTGATTCAGACTCTGCGATCATCTGTTCAGACCTGGCGGTCAACTCTGCATATTTTGTAGTCTGTTCTTCCGGTGTGTAAGACAAACCTGCTAGGTTTGTCTTTTACTCAATGTGGTAACTGTTGGTTAGACAGTTGTCTGTACTTGGAAGATCTCCTTTCTGACTTATCCCGAAGTGGAAAGATCCTGTAGGACTGTTTTCTGCAGCCTGCAGACTTTCCTCAGACTTGTATAGATATGGAAATGTTCAGTCTGTTCCTTTGGTATCATACTCAACAGATACCCGAATTGTCTTCTTATACTAGTCGGTCATTTTGGCTTTTTACCGGATGGCTTCCGGTCTTTTGGACAGCTTCCGGTTATTCCTCTATGGTTGGTCGGCTTTCTGATGTTTCCGGTTTTTAGCTTTGGCCGATCCTTTCTTTGTGCGGTCATGTTCCGAATGTCCTGGTCGGTTTAATAACTTGACTGGTTTGTCTTCTTAGCCGGTTCATATTTTTGACCAGTCCGGTTCCTTTGTTCCTACATGGAAGGTTTATTTGTTAAGTTCTGTGAACCGGTCCAATTTTATCTAACAATTTCTCCCTTTTTTATTATTTTATTTAAAATTATCAAAACTATGTAAGTTTGCAAACGTAGGCTGGTTCTTTGTTTTGACCGGATTTTTGAAACTGACTTTAGAGAATTTTCGAAAAATTTGAAAGAAATTTTGAGAAAAAATTTGGAAGTCTTATCTTTTATCTTATCAATTTCTCCCTTTTGATTATTTTGATAAAAATTATCAAAACCATGTAAAGATGCAAATATAGGCCGGTTTCAAAAATAACTTTATATATATAGAAATAACCGAGAAAGGGAAAATATTATATAAACACTAAAAAAGGCATAGTTAAGAAAGGTAAGCCCCTAATCTGAGTCAGAGAAATTGAAGGTGGCCATCATGTCCTTGGTCCGCTTTTTCTTATCCGGTCTTGAGACTCGCTGTCTTGTAGGCCGCCGCTGTAGGTGCTCTTCGTCTTCTTCTTCGGTGTGAGTAGCCGGATCCGGTTGACTTTCTATAACCGTTTCAGTGACTTTTTCCAGCAGCTCGGCTACTTGAGCCTTCTTTGATGTTTTCCTTTTCCGTTTCACCGGAACCGAAGATGAAGGGGCCTCCTTTTGCTTTTTGTGAGCGGATGCAAATCCCTCAAGCCTTAGTCTTTCATTATCTAACCGCTCCGCATCCTCTCGTTGCTGAGCGGCTACTGACTCTGCAAGTCCCGGATACTTAGCCCACAACCGCTCGGGCCTTGAGTAATTCATCAACTTGTGCGGTAAGCGCCTTGAGGTCGGCCTCGAGTTTGTCGTTGCGGTCTTCAAGACCCGCATTCTTCTTTTCCAGTTCCGAGACCCTATCAAGTGTTGTGCCGACCAGATCCTCAATGACCTCTGTTAATCGTTGATCGGTTTCCCTTTCAAGCCGATCCAAGTCATCCTTTATCTCTGAAGTCTCTTCTTCCAAGGCCTCGGTTCGCTGAAGATGGTTGTTGCGCAAAACCGCTTCTTCCCGGTAGTCAGCTTCGACTTGTGAGATCCGGTCATCTGCCCTTAACAGAGTATGCCTTTATTGTTGGCGAACCGGAGTGTCAGGCTTACGGTTCTCTTCATTTTCTCCTCTAATGGGTGAACCGTTGAGTCTGCAAACTCTTGAAAGAGGAACTTAACCCTTTCTTCTGTAATGCCCGGTTCGGAGACTCCAGGTTGTTCGGTGAAAGGAGCTTCTATCCTTTCGCTGGTTTCGTTTATCACCGAATTCGCCCAAGGAGGAGTTGCCCCATGATCGGTCTCAGAAGCTAGAGAGTGTTGTTTTCCTCGCTGTCCGCACACCGCTTCCAGCCGCTCTATTTCTTCATCGAATTCTCCTCTCGCTTTCTCAAGTCTTTCTAACACCAAGAGCGTTAAGTTGGCCTCCGGTGTTCTCTCTTCGTACCTTTCCTTAATCTTCCGGATCCGTACGGTTAGCTTCTGTAGTCGGGCTCACGGTCTTATGATGGCGGATCGGCCCAAAGCTTCGTGAATGGTTTCCGCGTTTGTGAGGCTAATGACTGTGTCCTCTATCTCCTTCATTCTTTTGAAGCATTCTTCGTCGGTGAAGCCCGGTAAAATGTGTTTATAAAGTTTGCTAAACCGGTACTCGTGCCATTCCCGGTATAATTCGCCAACCTTTTCAGCTCGTAGTGCAATGGCTTCCAGGATATTGCGCGCTATGATGTCGGCCTTCTTCTGATCGTCTTCAGGGGAGGCCTCCTCTTCCTCACTACTTTCTCCACCGGCCTCGGCGTTCTCAAGGCTACCGGCCGCACCGGTATTGATGGGACTTGTACCCGAATGCTCTTCATCATTCGGTCTTTCTTCATCGGTTTTCTCCGAATCGGTTCGTTTAGACGTGGAAGCCGACTCTTCCTCATCCCTTGTTTATGATGGCGGTTCCGAGAAGACAATCTTCTCGTTGCCCTTGCTTCCGGTCTTTTCTTTTGCCGGGGCCGATTTCTTGGCGGATGTCTTCTTTCGGCCACCTGTGGAGCCGGGTGCCGACTGCTTCCTCTCCAGGAAGTATTTGGATCTTATTAACCGTCCTGATCGGATAGTGACACTAGGACCGGTGTTGATGTTAAGATGGAGCAATATTTTTCCAAGGGGGATGGCGTATCCCCATGACCGGGTTGAATCCGGTTTCACCATATCCTTCAGGTTGTTGAATATTTCCTTCGCCCAGTTTACTTTCGTACCTTCTATTAAGCCGACTAGCATCCCGATTTTGGCCTTGGTGAGGCTATTGTAATTTCCTCCTCTCGCCTGAACCGCCTTTGCGAATATGTCACAAAGCGGTATGTACTCCGGTCGTAGTGTTGCTTTGTTACCGGATACTTTCACCAGTTCCTTGGTTGTTGAAAGAATCTGGCATGCTGCCTCGAACGTTTTTAGTTCTAGATCCGCCGCTGCAACTCGGCCGACTGTTGGAAGGCGTAGGCTTTCCGCAACCGATTCTTCGGTTAGCTCGAATTCTGTACCGCTGACAGTCGCGGTGATCTTGTCGCCGGATAGAGTTGCGGTGTTGAAGAACTCTTTAACCGCTTCTTTGTATAAGACATGGGAACCGCCGAGAAAATACTCAAGACCAGCTTCGGTTACTCGGTCAATAACTCCCTTTGCTGCAGGCGTACCCTTCTGTCTGATTTCCTCGAAATCCACCTGAGTCATGTGCTTGAACAAAACCGAATTGCGCCCCATTTGAGAAGATGAAGAGAGTTTGAAAAACACAAAAGAAAATAACTGCTGAGAGAATTTGAGAGCTTAGAGAGAGAAAGCTATTTCGCGTGAGAATGGAATGAAATGACCAAGAGCCCCTTTTATAGGTGCGGTTTGGAAACCCAACCGTCCCATCAACATTTGGCGGGAGTTTTCCCTCCAAGCCGAATAGGCGGCAAACCGTGGGCGGCAAACCAAGGGGCAACAATGAAAAGGCGGCAAGTCAATAGGCGGTATGCCAGGAGGCGGGAGTTTTGGGCGGGAAATTTCCCTCCAAAATTATTGATTTCGACTTTGATGACGTAATCTCTCTTTTGAAACGGTTTGATGCTGCGATTTTCTTAACTTAACCGGAGAGTGCGGTTATCGAAAGTTAACCGGTTATTTTGAACAAGCAGACTATTTGCAATCTTTTGTTTTTAAGCGGTTTTCTTTGAGACCGGATAGGAGCGCGATTATTTGACAATGTTAACCGGTTACTCAGATAGATATTCAAGATATTGAGATGACCCGGTTATTTAGACTGAAATAGAGATATATTGAAGAGACATTGCAGAATAAGAACCGAAACTTAGATCGGTGTAAAAACAGACATACATAAGAAAGAAAGATACAACTTATGTAATAACTACTTTAGAAAGCCTGTCTTCCACCGCATCCATATCAAGGATGTTCGAGGGGATGCTGGTGTGCCCGGTCCAAATTCTGGCCGGTACTTGAGAATGAGCTTACTGATGTGAGGGGCATAACCGAGACCTTTCTTGGTTATCACCATGTTTTTCAGGTTTTGAAAGATGACCGTTGACCAGTTGATGGCCGTTTTGCTAACAATATGGGTCATCATGTTGTAAGTGTTCTTGGAGTACCGCTGATTTGGAGATTGACAAAGGATAGACCGGGTCACAATCTCAAGAAGGTGTTGGGCGTGATGACTGAGGCGGGTTTTTAACCCATAGTTTTCCACCGGAACAATGGTTCCAGAAAGGAATAGTGTGTGTTCATATGCAGCACTTCCCTCCTGGGTCGGAAAGTCAGAGAACCCTTCTGTGGGCAAGTTGAGCATCGAAGCAAATTCGGCTTCATCAAGCCAGAAAGTATGGTCTCTCACCGTAGAGACGATGTAGTTACCTCTGATGCAAGCGCTTCGAAAGAAGGTCTTAACATCCTCAATCAGAATAGGACCGGATTCTTCGAGAAAGGTTTGAAGGCCGGTGTCAATTAGAGATTCAAACATGAATTTCTTTGCATGATTTCCGTCCCATTGTTCCATGCATGAGTCGAAGTTGATGCTCAGAAAGTTTCCCAAGGTTCGGCTCGGCATGATTATAACTTTTGCTAAGATGGGGAGGAAGGTTCAAGAGATTTCAAGAGACTTATGTGTTTCAGGATGTGTTGATTTGATTAGAGGATGGCCCTTTATATAGGGTCGGTTTTTGAGGGAAAATATTAGCATTGAATGTCAGTTTTGTCTTATTAAGGAAGAGAATATTTATGTTTCCAAAACGCATTGGGAAGGAGTTACTTTTAATTTATTGCGGAGCTCGAGGTGGGATTTGGTTGTAAAGTAACCAAGTTAGTTGGGTATTGATTACTCAGGTGGTTGAGGGTTACTTCATTAATTAAATATTACTTTTCATTAATGACACCAACACACACGAAGTTAGTCAAAGGAAACCGAGGATAACATAGGTAAAGCCGAAGAAGGCATAGATAAAACCGAAGAAAACAAGAATAAAATCGAAAGATCATAATAGGGTTGGACAACGATACACCCGATATGTGCAGCAAAATGACCAGGTGTAGGAAGGAGTAACTTAGTGTCCGTTGGAGTTGACGACACCGTTAGGGTTGTTGCGGCGGTTCCTCCTCCTCCAAGCCCTTTCGAACCGCTCATAGAAGGAGTCGGTTATCTCTTTGGTCAGCACTTGAGCCTGGTTTAGACCTTCGCCCGGACAGGTCGGAACCCCAAGTTCAACTAGTAGACAGCTTAGTTGTGGAACGAGGCCGACTGTTCGCACCCCAATCATCCAGATCAGAACGTCGAACAGGACCCTTGACCAGTTCACCGTTGTACCGGTGGTGATAGCAGCCATCATGTTGAATGTTGCAGTACAGTAGGTGTTCGTCACATCTCTCCCTAAGATGCTTCGACCTATTACGTCATTGAGGAGCTGATATTCAGCTTTCAAGAGTGATTTCGTACCATGGTCATCAACAGGTTCGTTAGACCGTGCAAAGGTGAGGGAAATCTCGGCCTTCAGATCAGCCGGAACATTGAGATTTGTTAACCCTTGCTTTGGCAGGCTAAAACACCTAGCAAAGTCATGCTCTGTGAAGTCAAAGACTATACCTCCCACTTTCGATTGGATATGAGTATCGAAATGAGGAGTTCCTCTGAACACCCTGGCATTATACAGGAAATCCAGGACTGATTCAGAGTATATAGTCTGCTTGTCATCCAGGAAGTATCGAAGACCAGTATCTTCCAGGGATTTGATCACTTTGTACACCTCATAGTGTTCGGTGCTCAAGGAAGATTGGAAATCAACTTGAAAGATGTTAGGAAACTGAGACATTTTTGCCTTAGTGAGAGAATGATCTTTTGTCTTGTGAGTGTTTTGGTTAATGTTTGCTTCTCTTAAATACTAGTTGGGGGAGTATCCTAATATCCATGTATTACATGTGATGATATCTATTAACTGCAGGATAAAAGGTATTGCATGAAATAGGCATGTTTGCAGTCTAGGATGTTGGTCATAGACCTGGACTATGAAAGATATCATCAGATCTTCATGTCTTTTTAGGTGCGACCATTTTACTTTGAAAAGGCAATGTTTCAGAACAGATATCTTTAAACACTGATAGTTATTCCACTTTTGTTTGAATTTCAAATATTCTAAGATAACCTATTTCCGAACCGGTCAGCTATCAGTTGTTCATCCCGATGCGGTTATTTGGTGCATGCACCAAGTAGCCGGCCGGTTTACTCTATCTGATAAGCTGGGTGGTTCTTCCATAGATACCAAGAAAATTTGAAGTCCAACAGGTTAGGAGGAACTACCGGTTTTGTCTGTCCGAACCGGTTTCCCTTTTTAAGCATCCTTAGGAAGGATTTGACTAATATCGGTTAAACCGAGAGTAAGTCTGAATTGAGAGAACTTAGCTTCCTGTAGAGGCTTGGTGAAGATATCGGCTACTTGTTGATCTGTCGGTACGTATTCTAGCCGGATATGCTTCAGCATGACATGTTCCCGGATGAAGTGGTGCCTTATGTCGATATGCTTGGTTCTGGAGTGGAGAACCGGATTGTAGGTGATTGCTATGGCACTTGTGTTGTCACAGAAGATCGGAGACTCTTTAGCTATGACATCGAAGTCCGTCAGTTGATGTTGGATCCAAAGGAGTTGTGAACAACAACTTCCGGCCGCCAGGTATTCAGCCTCTACGGTTGATGTGGCCACCGATGTCTGTTTCTTGCTATGCCATGAAACAAGCCGGTCACCTAGGAATTGACATGTTCCGCTGGTGCTTTTTCTGTCAATCTTACAACCTGCATAGTCTGCATCTGAATAACTCGTTAGGTTAAAGGACGAGTCCTTTGGATACCACAGGCCGACATCAGGTGTTCCCTTTAGGTACTTCAATATCCTCTTTGCGGCTGTGTAGTGGGATTATTTTGGATTGGCTTGAAATCTTACACACACCGACTGCAAATAGAATATCCGGTCTACTTGCTGTTAGGTATAGGAGGGAACCAATTATGCCCCGGTACGCGATCTAGTCTACTAATTGACCCTCATCATCCTTGTCAATTTAACCGATGAGCTCATTGGAGTAGTCGCTGAGGAGCATGTATCCATCCCAAACTTCTTTAGAAGCTCCTTGGTGTACTTGGATTGACTTATGAAGGTTCCTTCTTCGAGTTGTTTAACCTGAAGACCTAGGAAGAAACTTAATTCTCCCATCATACTCATTTCAAACTTGTTAGTCATCAGGGTTGAAAATTTATCACACAGCTTAGGATCGGTTGAACCGAAAATAATATCATCTACATAAATTTGAACAAGTAGGATATGTTCCTTTTTTCAAATTTAAACAACGTTTTATCCACCGAGCCGATCGTGAAATCATGTGCGATCAAAAATGCGGTTAGTGTGTCATACCAGGCTCTAGGTGCTTGCTTTAGACCGTATAAAGCTTTGTTTAGCCGGTATACATGGTTTGGAAATTCAGCACTTTTAAAACCGAGTGGTTGTTCAACATATACCTCTTCACGTAGGTCACCATTCAAAAATGCACTTTTAACATCCATTTGAAAAACCTTAAAGTTTTTAAATGCAGCAAAGGCTAGAAAAATCCTAATAGCTTCAATCCTAGCTACAGGGGCAAATGATTCTTGAAAATCAATGCCTTCTTCCTGTTTGTAACCTTGTGCCACTAATCTTGCTTTGTTCCTTGTGACCAAACCGTCTTCATTGAGTTTATTTCTAAATACCCATCTTGTTCCTATGACCGGGTGATCTTTCGATCTAGGAACTAGGTACCAGACTTTATTACTCTCGAACTGGTTTAGCTTTTCTTGCATTCCCAAGATCCAGTCCGGATCTGACAATTCTTCATATATTCTTTTCGGCTCAATCTGGGATATAAAGGCGGAATTAAAGTATTCCTCCAGAAGTTGACGCCTAGTTCGAACAGGTTCTGAAGGGTCACCTATAATTTGCTCAGGAGGATGTTTAGTGTTCCTTTTGAAATTCGGTTCAAGGATGTCTACCAGATTACCGTTTGTTTGATCAAGGCTAGACAGATCGGTAGGCTGAACAGGATTATCAGACCGACCGATCTCCTCGGTTTGGACCGAAGTGTCAGCTTCCTGTCGTGGGACAGCTTGATCCGGCTGGGTTTCAATGTTATCCATCTGGTCATGGACAAACCGCCTGAAAACTGGGATTTCATCTTCACTATCAGAGTGGATATTGTTGTTTTCCAATCTGTTTTGTAGATCAAAGCATGATGCAATATTACTTTCAACCGATTCAACGAAAACCACGTGAAGTGATTCCTCCATGGTTAAAGTTCTATTGTTGTACACTCTATATGCCTTACTCACTGCTGAGTAACCTAACATGATCCCAGTATCGATTTTTGCATCAAAAGCAGAAAGATATGTTTTACCATTTATATGAATGTAGCATTTACAACCGAAAATCATGAGGTACTTAAGGTTGGGAACCCTGTTAAAATAAACCTCATACGGTGTTTTGTTATGAAACTTGTTAATCAGAGACCAGTTTTGTGTGTAGCATTCAGTGTTGATAGCCTTAGCCCAGAATTTCTGAGCAATACCCGAATCGGCTATCATGGACCGTGCGGCTTCCTTGAGAGTTCGGTTTCTTCTCTCGGCCAGGCCATTTTGTTGAGGAGTCCTAGCACTAGACAACTCGTGTCTAATACCGGATTCATCAAGAAATGCGGTTAAGGTACTATTGGTAAATTCGGTACCTCGATCACTTCTAATGCTATTAATGCGAGTTGATTTTTCATTTTGCAAACGTTTAAGAAATTTGATTAGGTTTGATGTGGTTTCACGTTTGGATGGTAAAAATATTACCCATGTAAACCTAGAGTAATCATCAATAACTACCATGGTGTAAAGCATACCTCCTAGGCTAACGACCTGAATCGGTCCAAATAAATCCATGTGGAGGAGATCTAAGCATCGGCTAGATTGGATATTTCCTTTACTCTTAAAGGTTGACTTAGTTTGTTTACCCATTTGACATGCTGAACAAACCTTATCCTTTTTAAACACTATGTCAGAAATACCTTCTACTAGCTTTTTACCTCGAATGTAGTTTAAGGTTTTCATGTTTAGATGGTTTAGTCTCTTATGCCATAACCAGGTTTGATCAGTCTTAGCTATCATGCATATAGGGTGTTCTACCTTAGTTTTCCAGTCTACCTTGTAGATATTTCCTAACCTATTTCCGGTTAGTAGTATAATACCTTGAGAGTTCTTAACTAAACATGTGTGTTTAAAAAATTCTACCGTGTATCCAGCATCACACATTTGACTAATGCTTAGCAAGTTAAAGCGTAGGTTTTCTACTAGAAGTATGTTATCAATAGTTAGGTTACCATGGACAATCTTACCCTTGCCCACAGTTCTACCTTTTGAGTTGTCACCGAAGGTAATTAAAGCACCGGTTTCTATTCTGATGTCGGTTAGCAGATTGTTATTCCCGGTCATATGCCTGGAGCAACCGATATCCAAGTACCATTCAGAATTTCCTAGTCGTTTCATTATATCCTGCAAAATGTACATATTTACAACTATTTGGTACCCAAATTCACTTGGGTCCACATGCGATTAGTTCCTTGGGTATCCAAACCTTGACAAACCGGACATCCTTTTTTGCTAAGGTTTTAACCGTCCTTTTGGCACTCGGTTTTGGGTATCTCGGTTTTTCTACGAATGTCTTAAATGAGGGTGATCTTTGGTTTGACCTATGCGGTTGACGATTGGCTTTCCTATTTTTGAGAATGTCGGCTTTTCTTTTCTCAGGGTCAAGCCATTTCTCAGAGTCGGTTGGACCAACAAAGTTGTATTTTAGTTTTTCTTCCCTATAGTATGCGGTCAACTCTTCTTCAACGGTCAGGGAGCTTTTGATGAATCTAATAAGAGGAAGATTACTCCTTGTAAACCTCACTTTCTCTACGAGTTTTTGGTCTTTGGAGCTATCCTTTGTGTATTCTAAACTGAACATGCAAAAAGGGTGTCTGTAATGACTGCACATTTTCTTTACCATATTACTAGATCTCTTATATGCGGCCATCTTATACTGAAGTCAGGCATTTTCCTCTTCGGTCAGTTCTCTAGCTAGTTCACTAGACTGTTCGGTCCTAATTGGTGGTTCAGGTTCTAATTTGGTTTCTATGCTAGGGATTTCATCAGGTTCTATGACCTCTGGTTCGGTTATAACAGGTACTTCTGGTTCTGTCGGAATGGGTACTATAGGGTCGGTTCTAAGGTTGAGTTGCTTAGGTAACATAGCTAGTAGGTTCTTATACTCTTCTACCATGTCATTCAATGCATTATATAACTCATCTTTAGTAAATTCTTCACAGGGAGAGTCAAATACATGTTCCTCATTTGCCATGAGACATGTGAGTTCATCATCACTGTCACTGTGAGCCCATAGACTTCCTCCATCATCGGCTATCAGTGCTTTCTGAACCTCACTTCCTTCACCGGTTTGTTGATAGTTGTTTCGGTTATCTTGGTTATCCGGTTTCCGGTTATCCCTCCTCGGTTTTCTGTATTCCCACTTAAAATGTCCTAAACAGTTACAGTTATAACACCTTACATTGGATTTATCACCATAGTTGTAGTTTGTTGGTTGGCTTCTTTTCATGAACCTCCCAAACTTCTTTGCAAGCATTGCCATGACATCCTCGGTAAACTGTTCGGCGGTTCTAATCGGTGCAGGTGCAGGAGCAACCGGTTCTGTGGATGTGATCAGTGCTCTGGTTGAGGTTGAAGCCGAAACTTCTTCTTCAGTTCTAGATCTCATTTCAAACTCATATGCCTTAAGATCTTCGAATACATCGTGCAGCTTCATCTTGTTTAGGCAGTTTGATTCCCTCATCACCATTGTTTTTATGTCCCATGCACTTGGAAGAGATCTTAGTGCTTTCATGATAACCTCCTTGTTGTCATACCTCTTACCAAGTGTTGCTAGCTCATCTAACACACCAGTGAACCGGTCACTGTACTCTTTCATTGTTTCTCCCGGTTTCATCTTGATGCTTTCAAATTTCTGAGTAGCCACCATTATCTTGTTTTCCTTTGTTCTTTCATTCCCCTCAAAGATCTGAATAACCGTGTCATATCTCTGATCTTGCAGTATGTGTTTCTGTCCACACTGTTAGAGATCCGGTTTCTAGCATGGTTATCCAGGTTATTTCTTCTCCTATCTTCAGCTGTCCATTCCTTTCTATCCTTATCAATGATAATCGGTCCTTCGGCCAGAATGGACTCCATTTCATCATCCAAAGTGATTAAGTGTAGGTGCATGCGTGTCTTCCAGTTGGCAAAGTCATCACCTTCTAGCATTGGAGGCCTATCGAAAGACATGCTTGCTTGAGTATTGAAACTACCTCTCTTTGATACCAATTGTTAGGATCTAGGTCGCCGCTGGAGGACCGGGGTTGAGCCGGTTAGCGGGTTTCACTCAAAGGATGGTGATTAATCCGGTTAGAGATTAACATAGGGGTTTCAATACTACACAAACTGTCACAAACCCTTGAACTAAGTTCAAGCGCGGAAGAGGTTTGTTTCAGGTTGAAGCAGCACACTTGTATGATAGGCAGAACCGGTTTCGGATGATGAAGGTTTGAAAAATTGATGGGTCGGTTTTTGTAACCTGGCGGTCCGGTTTGAATAGAGTTAGATAGGTTAGAGCGGTATCAATCGATTAGAAAATGGAACCGGCAGAAAGTAAGTAACAAGACAGATTTTATGGATGTTCGGAGATAGAGCTCCTACGTCACCCCTTCTCTCGAAACCGCGAGAAGGATATTCACTAAGGAATACAAATACAATCCGATCGAGACTTATTTCCTGCTCGATAACACTATTACAATTTACACCGAAATTGTAACATACACACTTCAACTCTAGCACTTAGGCTTTCTCTAGAGATAGAATACACTGTTTTCACTTGTAAATTAAATGTTCACTTCACTTTATCTCACTTGTTTCATGTATGTCACACATTTACTCTTCCTCAACTGCTCTTTTTATAGGTAAAATATGCCAACGGTCATATTTCACTTTCTTGAATCTGATTGGCTGAGCAGAGGTTTAGTGATTCAGACTCTGCGGTCATCTGTTCAGACCTGGCGGTCAACTCTGCATATTTTGCAGTCTGTTCTTCCGGTGTGTAAGACAAACATGCTAGGTTTGTCTTTTACTCAATGTGGTAACTGTTGGTTAGACAGTTGTCTGTACTTGGAAGATCTCCTTTCTGACTTATCCCGAAGTGGAAAGATCTTGTAGGACTGTTTTCTGCAGCCTGCAGACTTTCCTCAGACTTGTATAGATATGTAAATGTTCAGTCTGTTCCTTTGGTATCATACTCAACAGACACCCGAATTGTCTTCTTATACTAGTCGGTCATTTTGGCTTTTCACCGGATGGCTTCCGGTCTTTTGGACAGCTTCCGGTTATTCCTCTGTGGCTGATCGGCTGTCTGATGTTTCCGGTTTTTAGCTTTGGCCGATCCTTTCTTTGTGCGGTCATGTTCCGAATGTCCTGGTCGGTTTAATAACTTGACCGGTTTATCTTCTTAGCCGGTTCATATTTTTGACCGGTCCGGTTCCTTTGTTCCTGCATGGAAGGTTTATTTGTTAAGTTCTGTGAACCGGTCCAATTTTATCTAACAATTTCTCCCTTTTTGATTATTTTATTTAAAATTATCAAAACTATGTAAGTTTGCAAACGTAGGCCGGTTCTTTGTTTTGACCGGATTTTTGAAACTGACTTTAGAGAATTTTTGAAAAATTTGAAAGAAATTTTGAGAAAAATTTTGGAAGTCTTATCTTTTATCTTATCACTAACAATCATCACGATTCAACCACAAATTACACAGATTTTTAATCAATCTCTCAACCTATTTGCAATCAATTACTAGTGCTGTAATTTCATCAAGTGTATTACAATCTTACCTATTCTGTGTGATTATTGAGCTTTGTAAGTTGAAACAATTTGTTTCTCTATTCAATAGAGTTTTATTATTGAGAGGTCAAGAACGAGTAGTAAATCAGTCTCGCATCTTGGCCGTGAGTATTGTAAACTATTTGAATATTCTGAGTGAATATCCTTCTCATCATATGAGAAGAAGGGGTGACGTAGGAGCTTTATCTCCGAACATCCATAAATCATGTGTTGTGTTATATATTCTTCTTTGTGTCATCTTGTTGCTATCTAAATCGTGCGTGTGTTGCTTCAAGTTGAAATGAATAGTTCCGCACTTAAACTCAGTTCAAGAGTTTATAACAACTTACAAAGTATAGAGATCTATATTAACCTTTAACAGAGTTAGTATCAACTATTGGTGTGCGTAAGCGTTCACCTAAGGCAGACCCTCAGTCTCCTTCAGTGATCCCGATCCTAACAATAATCTTGCTGAATCTTTCATCGAATTCAGTCATCATCTCTTCAGGACGCATCTTAATGTTATCAAGCTGTTGTGTGGCAACCATAAGTTGTTTCTCTTTGGTTTACTCGTTGCCTTCACAGAGTTGAGTCAACCTCTCCCAGATTTCTTTAGCAGATTTACATGATATGATGTAGTTGAACAAGTTGTCATCCAAATTTTTGTACAAAATATCTTTGTCCATGTTGTCGAGGTTATTCTTCCTCTTGTCTTCACTGGTCCACTCAGATCTGTCCTTCTCAATCTTTATCGGGCCTTCAGTGATGACAAACAACATGTCATAATCTATGGCAGCAAGATGAGCGTGGAGTCTCGCCTCTACACGACATAGTTTTCCTTTGAGAACATGGGAACCTTATTAGTGATAGCCATAAACATGATTCAGATTCTTATTGGTGCTAGAGAATATAAAATAATACTTTGATACCATTTGTTAGGATCGGTGTTACCAATAGACACTAGGGTTAGACTATTATGAACAACTTACGATAAACGATTCGATAATAATCCTATGAGGTATTAGTATCTGTTTCTATTCTTCGCAAATCTTCACAAACTCTGGAAACGAATTCAAGTGCGGAACTGTTTGTTGGATTTGAAGCTTTATACAAATGAATGCAAATGGAAGAAAGTAAATAACACAAGGAGTTTTATGGATATTTGGAGATAAAACTCTTATGTCACCCATTCTTCCACAACCGGAATGATATCCAACTCACTGAACAAGCTAACTCTCTATTGAATACAACACCCTTTGTTCAACTTACAACACTAAGGTTTCTCACAGAACAGACAATATGCAATTATAGTATGATCATAGTTAGATAGTAAGAGATTTTTTTCTTTTTCTTGAGAGACTTTCTTGAAGCGAATGTGTGAAGAAGTTTGAAGTTCATGTAAAGTTGTTCGACCGTTGTCCTTGGGCATCTATTTATGGTTGATGTGCACCAACGATCGAATATTCTTTGTGGACACATGGCATGTGTCCGTTGGACAACCGCCTATAGTACGAGAGTACAATAGACTCTAAGTATTTGGATTGTGGTCGTACCAAACTGGTAGTGCGCCGAATATCCTCTGATCTTGTCTTGTACTGGGAATGCAATTGAGAGATATTTGCGTACGTGGCATTCTTTCATTTGATAGAATCAGTTGGCTTGTCAAACTTCTGAAAGCAGGAACAACAAACAGATGAGTGAACGTGGTTAGACTGATGCTTCCTTTATACGGCTACTAAAGTAGGGCATTAGACGTTCTTCTTTAGACCGCGTCTAAATGAGTTAGACGTCCTCGTCTAACTACGTTACCCTTTAGACCGCGTCTAAAGGAGTTAGACGACCTCTTCTAAAGGAGTTAAACTTCCTAATCTAACTACGTTTCCCTTTAGATCGCGTCTAAAGGAGTTAGACTCCCTCATTTAACTATGTTTCCCTTTAGACCGCGTCTAAAGGAGTTAGACTTCCTCGTCTAACTAAGTTTCCCTTTAGACCGCGTTTAAAGGAGTTAGACTTCCTCGTTTAACTACGTAAGACGTCTAAGACTACCTACTTCAGACGCGGTCTGATGTAGCAAAGTCTTTTAGATTTGTGCCTGCACAAGAGACAACTTAGTCACATTTGTTTTCAACAAGACATAAAGCTTGTGAGCTTTCCTTTATCATAACTAAGTTTAACATAAATCATCAAAATAATGTCAGCATTGAATAAACTTATTTTCTTATTTTATTTTAGTCAATTTGATTTCACTCAACAAATTTTATTACTTATATTTTAATATATGCATTTAATTTATTATTTTTATAAATTTAATTATTTATCTTTTAATATATCTATTTAAATTATTATTATTTTTATAAGTTTCATC
The DNA here is from genome assembly GCF_907164915.1 of Impatiens glandulifera. Taxonomy (NCBI): domain Eukaryota; kingdom Viridiplantae; phylum Streptophyta; class Magnoliopsida; order Ericales; family Balsaminaceae; genus Impatiens; species Impatiens glandulifera. The sequence continues at coordinate 21,581,400 of NC_061866.1, forward strand.
ATTTATATTTTAATATTATTATTTAAATTATTATTTTTATAAATTTAATTATTTATAATATATATATATATATTTACACATTTAAATTTTTAATTTTATTTATTTTTATAAAAGGAAAATATAAATGGAGGTTGTTTAAGCATAAACAAAATATTACAAAAATAAAATTTTATTGAACAGGTTGAAACAAAATGAAATTATCCATTTGAGAAAAAAAAGTCATATCTTAAGGTTAATTATATTCCACCATAGACCTTATGTTTTAATTCACCTTATATTTTAATTTTTGTTCCCCAAATGGGTAATTTCATTTTGTTTCGATTCTATTTGGTGATTTTTTTTTTTTTTTTTTTTTTGTTGGAATGTGGTATGGTTATGCTTAAATGACTTTTATTTTTATTATTATATTGTATTTTTCTTTTACAAAAATAAATAAATAAATTATAATTTAAATGTGTAAATATATATATATATATATATATTTATATTTATATAATTCAATTTATAAATATAATAATTTAAATAGTAATATTAAAATATAAATAATTAAATTTATAAAAATAATAATAATAATTTAAATAGATATATTTAAATAGATATAATAAAATGTAAATAATCAAATTTATAAAAATAATAACATAAATTAATATATTGAAATATAAATAATCAAGTTTATAAAAACAATAATTTAATAATATAATATAATATAATATAATATAAATTATTAAATTTATGATATATTTATTAATAAATTATATTTAAAAAAAAAACTGAATTTAAATGGTTAATTATTTAGTTTGGTAGAGTGAATTTCAAATGAGGCATATTAGCCTAACAAAAAGGATAAGTAAAGAATAAGGAATACATGTTTCCTGTCTATACTTAATACTTAATGTGGAATATTTGTGTGAGTGTGTGAAAGCAGTGTGAATAGCATTTTGTTAAATTAATATTTTTTTTCTTTTATAGAGGCATCTATTCTTTAAATTTTATTTTTTCACAGAAAAGGAAAAAATATCTGGTCGTATTAGAAAGTTGTTGCTTTAGACTTTGCCGACGGTGGTGATCTGTTACTTGGGTTGTATTGAGGGAAGCCACAACTGAAAGGAAGAGATAGGCGTGATGCAGGATCAAAACAATTTGTCGTTATAATTTTGGAAATTTTTAATTAATGTTTGGTTAAATAAATAGTTTAAACACAACTTAAAATGATAAACAAAAAACATATTTACAACAGAAAATCAAATATAAAAAAAAAAATCATAATAATAGGAAAAACTTCATCGGGCAAAGATGTCTTCCAAGAAAGTAATCACATTCCTTGCAAAAACAATAAGAGGTCAAATATATTATCCACTAGAGTCACAAATATAACACTATAAATAGATCAGATAGGTCCACTTATGTGACTGTTGATAAAATTTATAATATATAAAAATATGAATGAGATTCTATCATACAAGTTTCTCATACCCTCTTTCATAAATTCGAGTCCAATAATTGTAACTAGTCAAATTTTACTACATAATTTATAAATTTGAAATCAAACCAAGATTAAATAATTATTGAGATTAATTATTATAATAATTAAACTTTAATTAATTAAAATAATGACTAAAAAATAATATAGTAATTTGAGATAAATGTTTTATTTATTTTATCTCAAATTAATTTTAAGGTGTCAAAAAAAATTAAGTTAAATAATTTAGGATGAATGTTGTATCTATTTTATCCCAAATAAATAATTTATTAAATCTAAAAAATAAAATAAAATAAAATAAATAAATAGTCAAAATAAATTTAATATTTATTAAAATTATTTTTTATATTTTGTAGTTTAAAAATAAAGACAAAATGATGAAAGAAAAAACAATTTCAAATATGACTTAAGGCTGAAAATTGAGTGTGATCTGATGCAACCGAAATAAAGAGGATTCATTGCAGCAAACACTACAGCCATCGGATGAGCACCCATGCTTCATTCAACGAATAACAGAGTTTATGTAGCCCGCTGCAACGGAAGAAAAGCGCTTTCGCACCCCACTGGATCAACTAATGTGCGCCTCAACGTCGTTAGCTCAGATGCAACGGAACGCTCAGACGTCGACGTAACGTAGACGAAACAACCATGAAAGTGGTTATGCTTATGGTTTGTCATCTTCCTTGCGACGAACAACCATGATGATCGGCCATAACTTTTGATTTTTCAAAAGTGGAACTCAATCGATACTCAACCAAAACGTCTGATTCGAAAGTTGAAATGATGACCCTATCAAGGTGATCATTTCACCTACAACCCTTAGCATCATCATCACCAATAGCGATCAACTTAACGAAGAACAGACAAAACGTCATCAATGACTTTTGATTAAAATTTGATCTATTATGTCAATCAATCGACATTGTGAGGCTACAAAAAACTTCCTCTAGGCAAACCAAATTCAAGGTATTGAAGCCCAAGCCCTCAATCCATTTCAAACAAAATCCTCCATTAAAATTTTCAAACTTTTCTTGAAAATTTTGAATATTTTATAAAGTTGTGAAGCTCTGATCTGGACATTCATAATGTTTCTAAAAGAGTTTAGGAGTGTTATCCAATTTATAGTAAGCTTCCAATAATAATGTAATTCGATTTACAAGTTCAAATTGAAATTTTACGTTTCAATTCAACTAGTCTTATATGTTGTATTATTATTCAATTTCTTGATTGAAAAACAATCATAAGATCATTTATAAGCTTTCTATTGAAGCAAATCAGAATCAATTGATCTAAATAAAAGTACTCAAAATTGATTTTGAAAATTTTCAAAATCGGGTTTTTGTTAATAAGTTATAGCTCTAGAAAAACAAACCAAAAACTTTTTTAAAACATTTCTAAGGATGTTAGTAGAAGGTCAAAACCAATTCCAGGCAATCTCGATCATGTTTGATAAAAATCTATTTTATTTATAAATAAAAAAATTATTTGTTTAATTGATTAAAACGAACAACGAGTGTTCATGTTTTGGTTTCATTCAATTATATAAAGTATAAGGAAGTTATTGACAAACTCCTCGTGCTTCATTAAACCTTAAGAAATAAAAATATGTTTTTCACTTCAAAGTTGTTTTATTTGAATGGATCATCATCCCGATCGAATGTTGAAGTTTCGACGCGCAAACCAATGTTGAAATTTCTCGAAGCTCAAGCTTTTCTGAAAAATAGGATTTTTGGGAGTTAAAATTATATCAATACATATTAATCTAAAACCAGTACGTACCAATTTTAAAAGACTTATCTTAAAAAAACTCTACTTTGGTTCTTCATATCTCATTTAAGACTTGACTACTTTAGAAAAAATAGTCTTTGGTTTATTTTTAGAGTTTTGAGAGGAAGATAAATAAATGAAAATTTTAATATGACTTAAGGTATTTTTTCTTAAAAGAGTACTGGAGGCCACATCTATTATTAAAGTCACTCGTTCAACTATATTATATAATTTATATTTTTAAAAGTCCGAGTATTATCTATTCGACTTAAGATATATATGTATCAATTTATGATAATTTCAAATAATATATATATATATATATTTTTTTTTTGACAATTTCAAATCATATCAATAATATTATTAGTATTATTAGAAATAAATATATTCGTTTTGATAATATTATTAAGATTATATATATTTTAGATTTGAAAGTTTAGATCAGATTATAAATATATATATATATATATATATATATTTCATTAAGACTGATATATCTTTATATTAAATTGTATAATGTTATCATGATTGATGCGAAGAGATATTTGAATTATCTAATAAGATCCCTCGATTTAGGGATATTTACATTCTCAAAAATGATTATTTCAAATGATGTTCCACTCTTATACCTTTGATAGAGCTTTCCTCACTCGTTACTCACTCCTCACATTCCCTCTGAAACAAGAGGGAAGGTAGATTGTGACTAAGCTGAAGCTTCGATACGATCCACACGATCACGAGTTCGCTTCAGTCAAGCCTCTTCGACGGCACTAGCCATGGCATGGCTTATCCAATATCCAATTAAGAAAGATATATATATATATATATATATATTTATTGATTTTTATAATTTCAAATCATAATATTAGAAATATATATTGATTTTTGGTTATCTTTAAGTCTGACGAGAATAATATTGATCTTAGATTATGAAAATTTTAATTGGAGAAGACATATCTTTATTCATATATTTTGAATTTAGATTAAATGTTATAAGACTATCCACATCAGGGTGTCAAATAAGGTATCAAATGGGTGTTAAAATAATATCAAATGGTGCAGCAGAGTATCAAAATTAAGTGTTAAAATATGGGTATCAATTTTTGATACGGGACCAAATTTGATGTGGCCCAATCACAACGTGCCAAGTGGCAGCGCTGGTGGTTACTTTTTTATTTTTGTTTTCTTTTTTAAATACACTTTGGCATTATAATTGATCAAATATATATATATCATTATTTTTTATTTTTCGAGATCTATAAATAGAGACTTGGTTTGTGTCATTTGGACACCAAAAAATTTCTGAAATTTTCCACCATTTTATCATCCTTGTTTGTATCACCTTTCTTTTAAAATCTTCAAACTCTTTCATGGATCCTTCACAAAACTACAACTTCTTTCCAAATTACTTCCCAAATCAAGCTCAAAACCCTAATATACAACCTTCGAACCAAAACATGATGAATTACCCATGGTTAAAAAAATGAAATTATGTATAAATGATGTGGAAGTGAGAGAAAATGAAAAAGTAATTTTGATACATTGAATAACACTCTACTGTAGTATATGCTAAAAAGTTGGTGTTAAAATAAGTGTTAAGCTGATGTGGCAGAGTATTAAATGAAAAAATTTGATACACTGTTGTGGATAGTCTAAGTGTTATATAATTTTATGCAATCATTAAGATATAAGATCTATAAATTTATAAATATTTGAATTTTCTCTTTCATGCAATATATACGAATGAATTTAAATAATTGTAAATGTTTTATCTGGAATATATATATATATATATTGATTTTTTATAATATCAAAGTACTACGGAATATAAAGATTTATGGATATTTTATTTGATTTTGGTATCTCACTGAATAGTATAGAATTTACATTATATATTCAAATTGAGAAAAATTGAAGATAGGATTGATTATATTATTTGTTTATATAGAGGAAATTGAAGTTTTTTTCCTTAATATAATATAATTTGAAGATATATATAATTTATATATAATAAATTTTTAATTATATTATTTATTATAGGATTAAAAGATTAAGTTTTATGATTATTAAATAATTAATAAATAATTAGATTTCGATCCTAATAATATTTGAAATTTGGTCAAATAAATCTTGAAGATTATTATTTTATTTAATTAATATAAAATATTACCAATTTCAAATTCAAGAATTAATGATATTATTGTCATTATTTGGCCTAGAGTATAATTTTATTTTCTATAATAAAATAAATTACGTGTTTCTTTCATAAATTATATATTATTTATTTGAGTTATATACAATAATATGATATTTAAATTTAAAATAATGATATTATTGATCATTATTTAGATTGTATTAATTGATACAAATAATCACCAAAGTGACAATGTTTGTTGAAATTAATTCAAGACAATTTTGAATAATAGTATTGTGTAATTCATGTGATTATATTATTTGGCCCAAATACTGATAATTAATTGACAGAATTGTATTAATATTTGTGATGGTAAAAATGTAATAATTATAAATCTTATTTATATGAATAATTAATCTATCTAAAGTTGGATTGATTATTAGACATGTCTTATTATTAATGTTTCATCATTATACCAATATAATATTAGCAATTAATATTATTTTCCAAAAACTTGATATTAATGTTGCATTAAGTATTATAAGATGGTATAAATTATTATTTGAATTTAGTTGTTACTTAAGTTTATAAATGTGAGTAACTACTTTATTGAATATTCTAAGTGATTAAGGGCTATAATTTTTTATTATGTCAATGTTAAAGATAATTTTATTTTACGAAACTGTAAAATTTTTTTAAGGATATTGAGTTTGAGGGGAGAAATGATTTTGTCTTTAAAATTGATTTAGATCAATAATTTCTATTGTAGAAGATTTGATTTATATCTTAAGTGTTTTTGACATTGATGCGGATTTTATTGATATTGATGATAATGTTCAAAAATCAAAAGTAACAAGACAATATTGATCAAATTCATTAGGTACAAACTCAACAACCTCAAAATCAAGTGTCTTTATGAAAATACAGTTTCATTGAATTACTCTAAGGAGAATTTATGGTACTCGTTGCATATTTTGATATGTAGTTTCACCAAAATAGATGTTAAGAGGTTTTTCAATAAAGACATTGAAAAACAATTTAGTGCGGTGATAAAACTTTGTGTCGATAAACCAAATTAATATGGTTTGCAAATTAAAGACTTAAAGAAGCGTCTCGTTAGTGATACCATAAATTTCACAAAATAACAATTCTCTCTTTTGGTGTTGAGGTGAATTTAATTAATTATTTGTTTATCACAAGTTCAGTGAGAGCAAACGTTTATTTATGGTTTTATATATGGGTGACATTTTGTTTATCACAAATTTTACTTGACATTTAGTAGACAATATTTATAAGATATTTGAAAAGAACTAAGAATTAAATGCTCACATATAGAAAGTCGGAAAGTCTATAAATCATTGAGTATTCTGATTCTAATCTTACGGGATGCCAAAACAGTATGAAATCCATTTCGGGTTATATTTTTCGCTAGATGGTTTTGTCGTTTATTAAATACTGAGCATTGTGATCGTGGCCGTACTAGACAAGTAGTGTCCGGATATTCTCTAATATTGTGTAGTACTGGAATCCTACAAAGCATCGTGGGAAATTTGAATATAGGCGTACGTGGAAGTTGTTCATTCGTTGTTAGAGATGAGTTGTCAAACTGTTGAAAACGATAACTGTAGATGAGCTGAGTGCAGATGTAGATAGAGGCTCCTTCAGACGTTTGATTAAGTCGGACGACGTCTAACTGCGCTTCTTCTTCAGACCGCGTCTAAGAAGGTTAGACGACGTCTAACAGGGCTTCTTCTTCAGACATCGTCTAAGAATTTAGACGACGTCTAACTACAATTATTCTTCAGACCGTGTCTAAGAAGGTTAGACGACGTCTAACTGCGCTTCTTTGTCATATAGAGTCTAAAAAGGTTAGACGACGTCTAATTGTGCTTCTTCTTCAGACTGCGTCTTAGAATATTAGACGACGTCTAACTACGCTTCTTCTTTAGACCGCGTCTAAGAAAGTTAGACGACGTCTAACTGCGCTTCTTCTTTAGACAACGTCTAAGAAGGTTAGACAACGTCTAACTACGCCTCTTCTTCAGACCACGTCTAAGAAGATTAGACGACATCTATCTGCGCTGCTTCTTCAGAGCGCGTCTAAGAAGATTAGACGACGTCTACTCCCTCACTCCTTAGACCATGTCTAAAATAGTTAGATGACGTCTACTCGTGCACTCCTTAGACCACGTCTATCTACGTCTCACGACTTGAGACGTCTAAAGGACAAAACTTCTACTTGCGCTTGCTTCGGACCACGTCTGAAGAAACATAATTCTTTAGATTTGTAACTGCACAAAAGTAAGTTACCAACTTAGTTTTTTTAAGTCACAACTTAGTTTTATTTAACTACATCATAAAAAATAATGTCGTTCATATCTCTTAAGTTAATTGTTTATTTCTTTCTTAATTAATTTAAATTTTTCCTTATTAGATTTAATCCAACAATTTCCCCCTTTTGATGATGTTAAAACTGAGTTAAAAATCAAGTTAAAAACATAATCTCAAAACCAACCAATCTACTTAGGAAAAGAAAATTTGAAAAGTTCAAGATTCTTCCCTTTTCATTCTTGTAGTCACATCTTGAAGACCCATTTATCCAAACATAAGGTTTTGCAGTTGACCTACTCCTCGACCATTACCGCCACCACCACTACGACCATTTCCATGGCTACCTCAATTTTATTTGTTAACTTGGCTGCCTTGAGCAGACTTTCTTTTAGAAAACAAGTGCCACAGACACTTTTCCCCCTCGATTGCTACGTTCCTCTTTTTTAACATTATCAGGGTCAACATTAGCAAGGAATCTGGCTTTAGAAGCTGCAGCCTCAGCATCTTCTTCGACTTGGAAACGCTTGGCGACAGTCTCTGCTGCTTCCAATCATTCAACTTCAAAACTTCTCAACAATTTGGCAACCTGCATCAATTGAAGATTTATAGATTCAATCAATAACCTTGACTCATTGTGAAACTCCAGATTCTAGGTCTTAGATTCATCATGAATATCAGAATTTTATTTGTGCACGTTCGCTTGGAAACTTCTATACTGAGTTTGGAGAAATTTACTTCATGAGTATTTTTTAGCAGATTTTTTATCAGTGTTCTTCAGAGTAGAAGTTAAAGTAGAGTCAGATTCAGAGGTTGTTGTAGATCCCTTTTCAATATTTTGCACCCGGAAGTTCATATTTTATAGGTTCTACTGCATTGAGCCCAATGCATCCATAATGATCTTACGGAAGCATGCATCTTCAGGAGAAGCTTCCTCGGGATAATGAGGACTAGAGGAGACAATTTGTGAACCAGCCGGAACAGAGCGGATATGATTGGCACTGAGACTTGCATGTATTGACTTCTCTAGTTCATTGTCTTGGACGGACGCTTAAGGAGCATTTATCATTACCCTAGAGTCATCTCCAGCTCCTTGGATCTCTACATAAATCTCATTGACATATCCTGAAATTTCTTCATACCGAAGAGGATGTTCATGAAGTGAATAGATAGTCCTTATAGGAGATAGACCAGTGCTGGTTGGAGGAATAGGCATTCTCTCTTCAGATGAAGAAAAGATTTAGCAACTTCGTCTTTAGACGCCCTTTGGGAACGGCCACGTTCCCCCTTAGTATATGACATCTACTCTTGTTCGGACGGCTTCGAGAGTTCGCCCTCGATAGACGACGTTAAAGTTGGTTCGGACGAGGGTGGAACAAAAGACGTCTATTTCTAAGTGGGAAAGGGTGTCTGTTCAGACACAAGAGAGTTTTGGCTTCATCAATAGATGATGTCTGCCTATGTTCGGACGTTGGAAGGACTTCACACATGCCTTTATGAATGGGCAGACGCCTCCACACGTCCCTTTATGAATGGACAGAGGCGTCTGCTCAAGAGCAAGGACCTCCTCTTGAATGGGTATTTCCGCTACTCAGATACAGGAGCAAGAGTCTCTTCCTCCTCAGCAATATGAGTTTCTGGTTGAGCTTCAGACGTAGGACGCGTCTGCTCAACAGATGATTTAGCTTGTCCGATGACATGATGAGCCGCCTACTCATCATGAGCATCTGCTCTACTGTGAAAATAGGACGAGGCACACCCTGAGGAGACGGCATGTCTTCAATGCTTATTATAGGATCATCAATGTTTGGACATGTGAGTTTTTCACACGATGGTCTGTTCTAAATACCATTTGATTTAGACAAATCGATGTCGTGTACGAATCAGCTGGCAATGGAGTAATATAACTCCATGAGCAGGCTGAGACGGTTAAGGATCTTTGCATACGTTTGAGCTGTCTTGTCAAAGGAATTGAATATTTCTTTCCTTTGATTATAGAAAGGATAAATATAATTCCATTTCGCGTCTTCCACGACGAATTCTCTTCTCAAGAGAGCCTCGTTGAAAATTTTCGTTCTTGTCTAGGAGAATATTTTCTTCTCCGTTGCGATCAACTCCTTCCACTCTTTTGAAATGTTCTTGCTGGTGATGATTTTGGAGTAAGGACAGTGAAGCTTCTAGCTCATCCAAATATCGAAAACTTCGATCCTCTCAACCGCTTTTACTTCGACCTCCTCCAAGATGAGATCGAGCGTCTGATCTACTTCGGATGAAAGTTCAAGATTCTCTTCTTATACTTCCTTTCCTTTTCCTAGAACTTCGATGGGTTTAGGAGCAGGAGCTAGTTCTCTGAAGAAGATGCCCGGAGATCTTCAGGCTACCATAAGAATGGAAAATGGAGACATTTGCTTTGCGAAGGCATTTTCCGGAAGAGTTGCAGCAGATGTCGTAGCAGGGGAAGAAACAAGTACAACATCCGTCTGAACAGGTGCTTCCTCAATAATTACATCAGTAGACGAGGGCACAGCCTCCTACTCTATTTCAGGAAAAGTAAAGTCAACATTTTCAGCAGCAACAACAACTACTGGTTCAGCGAGGAAGATAGGTGTGTCTCCCCCTAAATATTCTTAACATTTACACCAATTGTCTCAATAGTTGTTCTAGCAGTTTCTTCCACCATGGAAACTTTAATAGGTGGAACTTTGGCTAGTAGAGTAGATGGAATTACCTTGGATGTCTTCTTAACACAAGCACGGTCAAGCGACTTCAATAGCCTCTCGCACTGACTGTCTAGAACATCAGTGAATGGTGGTCGTAGAGAAACCTTAGAGGACGTCTTAGCAGTTGTAGATGCCTTCAGATTTTGAGACATGAAAATTTTTGTCTTATCAACACTAGTAGCAGACGTCATAGTCTGATTGTTCTTTGAACTAGCCATGGCATTGGCTGATCATGACAGTGAGAGCGAAGATATATGAATAACAGCGATAAGGGTTTTCTCTATTCTCACTCTTTTGGGAATGAAGTCAACTTTTCTAGAATCCTTAATCGATGCCATTTACTGGCTTTTGGAGCTAACGGTGGACTCCATAACAGAAGACCTAGCCCTCTTTGGAGGGGTCTTGCGACTAGAAGTAGTCGGGCGCTTGGAATGAGTGATTGATTAACCACTTGTCTGTGGGGCTAATGATTAGAATTTCACTCCTTGATTTTCATCCGTGCCAAGAAGTTCTTCACGGTTACATCTGACATTATTCTGCAAGAGTTAATGGTCATACCCCCGCTCATAGGAACTTGTAGATGCTCGAAGAGTCAGCCGAGTTAGACTGAAAATCCCACACTCTGCTTGCTCTATGGAGAAACCATTTGACAAAAGATAGAGAAGATAACTAATGCCCAGTTCAATGGCATCCCCTTGGTTATAGAGATACTCAAAACGGTCTTGAGTATAGAGATCGAAGGACCCTGCCCTTCATTGAATTGACTTTTCCACAATATCGTTCAAAGATAGAAAGGGAATGAGAGAACCTTCTTCTTGATGTTGATTTTAACCGGACCACCAATGTCCGAGAACAGGGTTTGCATCTCCACAATGGTTTCGGCAGGAATCGCGATGTTGAAGACATGACCCTCTGAAGGAAGTTCAAATAACTCAACGAAGGTGGCTTCAAAAATAGAAATTTTATGTTGTTCACCGTCACTTCGATCAAATCGTTAACAAGCTTTCCGAAACTAAAATCTCCCGGACTTTCTTCTCAAAGAAAACGAACGGGCTGCCAAGGAACTTCTTGACGCCAGATGCCTCCAAAGTTTTAAACATTTCCACTATCTTCGGCTGTTCATACGTGTAGACGGACTCAAAGTCTACCCGCATTGTGTTATGAGAGAATGAAACAATTTTCTTAGCAGCCATTTTGGAGATTAAAAGTAAATGTAGAAGAAGGGATTAAGGTTTCTTTAGACAGAAGACAAAGAGAAATATAGGTTTTTTTAGAAAGATCTCAAAGATGGCGTGAAAAAGTTGTTTTGGCCTGCAAGGCATCCTTAAATATAATTTGAGAGGTCACGTTTCCAAATGACATTATTTGAAAATAACCCATCATTTAATTTAAAATGTTTTCCCAAGAAACTTATAATAAAAAGGCGTCATTTTAAAATATATCATGAAAAACCATCATTAATAAAAAAAAAGGCGTGAAGTGATTAACCATCATAAATATTAATCATATTTTTAACATTGAAAGACACGTGTCTTCAAGTTATTCGAAATATGACTATTCAATTTATGGGCGGGAAAAGTACATAGACAGCTCATGAGGCTTTAGACAGCGGTCCAACTCGTCCGAAGAGGAGTCGTCTAAGTACATACGTAGTTAGACGTCGTCTATGCTATCTGCATGCCTTACGTTTAAGATGGGTAGAAGTTTGTTCGGAAGGCGTCTGATCATGGACGTTTACAGACTCTTCAACAATGTTTGGACGTCATTTAATCAAACACATCTACAGACGCTTCAGAAAAGTCTGGACATCATCTAATCATGCACGTCTACAGACGCTTCAAACGTCTTCCTCACCTTTAGACGTCTAACCAAGCTTATATGCAAGTTGCTTAAACACAATTCGTCTAAGTACCTGGTTTCTTTAGACAATTGATCTGATCAGTCCAATTTAGACATCTGTTTACACACGTCTATCTAACCACTTTAATCAACAAATTTCCCCATCAATTTGTACATGATTAATTAACTAAAAATTAATTTAGGTCTACAAGAATCAAAACATTTCTAATGTAAGAAAACTTAGTCTCGTGGAGTGGCTTCGTGAACATGTCTTCCACTTGTTGATCTATTGGGACATATTCTAGACGAATATGCTTATAATTAACATGCTCACGGATGAAAATGTGTCGAATGTTGATATGCTTCGTTTGAGAGTGCAACACCGGGTTATATGTAATCTCTATGACTCTGGTGTTGTCGTAGAAGATCGGTGACTCGACTGCCTCAATGTCGTAGTCTCTCAGATGTTGTTGATCCTACAACAGCTGAGAATAGGAACTTCCTGCAGCAAGGTACTCGGCCTCTGCTGTAGACGTGGTAACGAACAGCTGCTTCTTGTTGAACCAAGAGATCAGAAGATCACCAATAAACTGGCAAGTCCCACTAGTGCTCTTCCGATCAATCTTACAGCCTGCATAATCTGTATTAGAATAACTAATTAAATTGAAACTAGAATCCTTCGGATACCACAGTCCCACATTTTGAGTTCCTTTTCAATACTTCGAAATTTTCTCGGCAGCAACATAATGAGATTGTTTAGGGTTAGCTTGAAATCTTCCACATACACCGACAACAAACATGATGTCTGGCCGGCTAGTAGTAAGATAGAGCATAGCACCAATAATCCCTCATTAAGCAGTTATATCGATACCCTGGCCATCTTTATCATTGTCGAGCTTTATAGAATAGTTCATTGTAGTAGTTGAAGCTGAGAAATTTTCCATGCCAAACTTCTTTAGTAGCTCCCTTGTGTACTTAGCCTAGTTGATGAATATTCCATCTTCAAGTTGACGAACTTGAAGAACAAGAAATAAATTAAACTCTCCCATCATACTCATCTCGAATATGTACATCAACTTAGAGAATTTCTCACACAATTTGGGGTTAGTTGACTCAAATATGATATCATCAACATATACTTGAACAAACAGAATATGAAAATCTTTAACAAATCTAAACAGAGTTTTGTCTACTGATCTAATAACAAAATAATGATCAAATAAAAACTTAGTTAAAGTATCATACCAAGCTCTAGGAGCTTGTTTAAGACCATATAAATCTTTGTCAAGTTTAAAAACATGATTTGGCAAGGAGTGATCTTGAAATCTAGGCGACTATTCAACATAAAAATCCTCATTTAAAATTTTATTTAAAATGCATTTTCCACATCCATTTGAAAGACTCTAAATTTTTTAAAAGATGCATAATCTAGAAAGATTCTAATTGCTTCAAGTCTAGTAGCAGGGGAAAATGACTCCTCAAAATGAATTCCTTCCTTATGTCTATATCCTTGAGCTACTAATCGGGCTTTGTTTCTCCCAGCCAATCAATCTTCACTAAGCTTGTTTCAAAAAACCCATCTGGTTCCAATAACCGATTGATTAGTTGGGCTTGGAGTCAAATGCCACACTTTATTTCTTTCAAATTAATTCAACTCCTCTTGCATTGCAATGATCCAATCTGGATCAAGCAACGCTTCATTGATCTTCTTTGGCTTAATTTGAGAAATAAAAGCAGAGTTTTCCATTTCATCCATTAATTGGCGTCTAGTCCTAAGAGAAGCATCAGGTGGATGATTTCTGTTCCATTTAAATCTTGGTCCTAAAGGATCAGACGTTTGGTCAGACAGCCCCGCGACGTCTGAACTATTAGCCGTCTACTAACTTGTCTGGACGTCTGGTTGACTTTTAAGCGGATCATCCATCTAATCAGACGAGTATATCCTATTGACTGGAGCTTCATCATCACTATCAGATTCAAGACTTGTCGCTTCTAATCTATTAGCAATTTCAATGAACTCGTCAGAATTATTTTCAATAGATTCATTACAAACAATATGATATGATTCTTCAACATTTAGTATTTTATTATTTAACACTCTATAAGCTTTACTAACCGAGGAGTAGCCTAAAAAAATTCCAGCATCTTCTTTAACATCAAAAGCAGTTAAATGATTTTTCTCATTGTTGTGAATGAAACACTTACGCTCGAAAATTCGAAAATATGAAACTTTAGGAATTCTACAATAAAAGGTTTCATAAGGTGTTTTGTTAAAACGTTTATTAATCATTGACTGATTTTGAGTATAGCAAGCTGTGTTTATGGTTTCTTCCCATAGCTTCTGAGAAACACCTAAGTCGGCTAGCATAGACTTCGCTGCTTCCTTCAATGTTCTAACTCTTCTATCAACAACACCATTTTTTTGTGGAGTTTTGGCACTAGATAACTCGTGTCTAATACCAGATTCCTCAAAGTAAGAAGATAAGCGTCTGTTGGTGAACTCGGTTCCCCGGTCACTTCTATATTTGATGATACTTAAAGATTTTTCGTTTTAAAGTCTTCTAAGGAACCTTATCAAATTATCCTTAGAAGGTAGAAAAATAACCCAAGTAAATCTTCAAAATTCATCAATTATGAAATTTTGTACAAAATAATTAAATTTTTTTTAAAGTGATTTTTAATTAAATAATTGAAATAATTTTTTTTCTAAATTCGGGAATAAGAAATGTCAACAACTATTAGAATTGAGAAATTACAACAACTTTTCAATTTGCTTAATAACAATCACGCCTACAAAATGGTTAATAACAACAGGCTTTATGTCCGTTAATATTGAGTAATGACAATATTTTTTAAAACAGTTGATATTGATTTATAACAATGGCATGTAAAACAGTTGCAATTGTTTAATAATAACAGTCCTTAGAGCGGTTGATATTGTTTAATAAAAAATGTTGAGTCAAATTATTTTGACTAAGTATTGAAATAGTTTGACTGTTGGAATTTTGATGATGAAATGATTTATGCGTTTTGATGTAGGTGTATCGAAATCAGATTTCAAGAGACTTGGTTCAAATGAGGTTCATTAGACCGATTTGGTATTAGATGCATGTAATTAGACGTACAGTCTAACTCGTAGAGTTAGACATGCAGTCTAATGAATTCGGAATTAGACGTACAGTCTAACTAGTGGAGTTAGACATGCAGTCTAATGAATTCGGAATTAGATGTGTAGTCTAACTCGTGGAGTTAGACGTGCAGTCTAATGAATTCGGAATTAGACGTGCAGTCTAACTCGTGGAGTTAGACGTGCAGTCTAATGAATTCGGAATTAGACGAGCAGTCTAACTCGTGGAGTTAAACGTGCAGTCTAATGAATTCGGAATTAGACGTGCAGTCTAACTCGTGGAGTTAGACGTGCAGTCTAATAAATTCAGAATTAGACGTGCAGTCTAACTCGCGGAGTTAGACGTGCAGTCTAATATATTCGGAATTATACGTGCAGTCAAACTCGCGGAGTTAGACGTGCAGTCTAATATATTCAGAATTATACGTGTAGTCTAACTCGGGAGTTAGACGTGCAGTCTAATGGAACTCGTAATTAGACGTGTAGTCTAATGTATTGTGAAAGTTAGACGTGTAGTCTAACTCCTTCAGACAAGTCTGAAGTAGAACCGAAATTAGACATGTAGTCTAACTCGTGGAGTTAGACGTGCAGTTTAATGGAACTCATAATTAGACGTGTAGTCTAATGTATTGTGAAAGTTAGACGTGTAGTCTAACTTCTTCAGATAAGTCTGGAGTAGAACCGGAATTAGACGTGTAGTCTAACTCGTGGAGTTAGACGTGCAGTCTAATGGTTTGTGAAAGATTAGATGTGAAGTCTAATTGGTGAAAGTTAGACGTATAGTCTAACTCCTTCAGATTAGTCTAAAGTGATTGTAATTAGACGTAAGTCTAATCCCATTAGACCAGGTGGTCTATTGGATTCTTCTCTTAGACGGGGACGTTTGATTTCATTAGACGATGCCGTCTAACCGAAATACGTCTAATGCTATGCTTAAGCAGTATGTTTGAAGCTAGCACCCGCCTACCCACGTGCTATAGCTGTACTCTACTCCTGCTCCACTTTCTAGTGAAGATCAGTATGATAGCTATACGCAACCAACCAATGAATGCCACGTAACAGAATTTCCCTCATATTACTTGTTTTGCAGGTACATCCCTGATGGAATATTCGGCGCACTACCAATTGGAGTACGTCCACGATCTCTGTGCTCAAAACATGCTGTGTACTATGAAGGCTTTCCAATGGAAGAGTTCCATGTATCATTCTGAAGATTCGACTGTTAGTCTCTATCTAGTATTTATCATATCTCAAGAACAACGGAAGAACTGCAGTTCTACACAATCTCTCGATCATCTTGCTTACTGGAATGACTGAGAAATCTATTCTTTGAATATTCAAGCTGTGAGTTGCTTTCCTGATTGTATTGTATGTGAATCAAGAGAGAGATAGAATCAAAAACACCTTTAGCTGAGTGATATTCTTCATCTTGTAAATTGAACATAGGGTGTTCTGTTCAATAGTGAGCTAAGAGTGTGCAAACTGTAATTGATTCGAATCATATTATAGTGAATCCTTCTGGTGGTTGGAAGAAGGGGTGACGTAGGAGAGTTTGCTCTGAACATCCATAAACAAATTGATGTGTCTTTTCTTTTTTGTCATCTTCACATTCTTCATCTTGAGCTTCAAACCTAAGTAAACAATCCCGTCTTGATTCTGTTTCAAGTGTTTACAAGGACTTGCGTAGAATAGAAAGCGAATTAAATCCCTAACAATATTTCTTTCAAACCGATTTTCATAAGCCTTTATCAATAGCTAGACCCCCATCTCTATCGATTAAGTCGATCCTATCAATTTATATCAGAGCTCTGTTTCTATTCTTAAGCTTTTCCTGAAAAATGTCGACCATAACCAAGGATGTCAGTGCTACAGCCATTCCAACCTTCTCTCGAGAAAACTATATTGTATGGAAGAAAAGAGTTCGTGTTAATCTTTCTTCTCTTCATGAAGACATGTGGAGTGTCGTCACAGAAGGTCCTATCA
Organism: Impatiens glandulifera; assembly: GCF_907164915.1. Classification (NCBI taxonomy): domain Eukaryota; kingdom Viridiplantae; phylum Streptophyta; class Magnoliopsida; order Ericales; family Balsaminaceae; genus Impatiens; species Impatiens glandulifera. The sequence continues at coordinate 21,598,778 of NC_061866.1, forward strand.
AGATCGATAAGGAGAAAGCTGACTGGACCGCTGAAGAATAGAGGCAGAACAACCTCAACAACATGGCTCTTGATATTCTGTACAGATCTCTTGATGATAGCATTTTCAACTACATTATCGAATGCGATACTACCAAAGAGGTCTGAGACAGACTCACCCAACAGTGTGAGGGCAACAAGCAAACCAAGGAAAACAAGATTATGGTTGCTACTCAGCAATTTGATAGCTTCAAGATGCGCCCTGGTGAAACAATGAACGATTTCGACACTAGATTCAGCAAGATTGTCTCCTCCCTATCCATCCTAGGCAAGACCTATAGCAACAGGGAGCTTTCTATTAAGGTCATGCATGCTCTTCCAAGGGAATGGGACATAAAGACCATGGCAATGAGAGAATCCAAAGATCTTAATAAGATCTCTCTCTTTGATCTTTTCGCTGATCTCAAGGCCTATGAGTTCGAGCTGAACTGTAGGATGGAAGAAGATCAATCCACATATGTTATCATTGCCAAGGCGCTGGTGACTGCTGAAGAGCCACCAACCGCTCCGGATGTGAAGATGGCGGTTCAGCTACTGAGCAACGACGCCATGTCTCTCTTTGTGAAGAAGTTTGGCGACTTCATGAAGAAGAGAAACTCTAACTCAAACTCTTCTAATTCTAATGACAATAAGAAATCTAAAGCTAATGTTACGTGTTTTAACTGTGGTATTAAAGGTCATTATGTATCGGAATGCCGAAGCCGAAACGTGAAGATGCAAAGGATGGTGGAAAAGAGCTGAAGGCTCTTATGGCAGGTGATGGAAAGAACCAACGAAACAACAGTGATTCCTACTTCTCATCAAGTGAAAGTGATAAAGAAGAGGTGGCATGTTTCATGGCAAGAGAAGATGAAGAAAGGACTCAGGAGACTGAGGTATTTGACCTCTCTTCCGAAAGGTTTTCAAGGCAATAACTGGTAGCTGCACTAGATGACATGGTCATCGAGTACAGAAAGCTAGCAAAATCCCTAAATACTAAATCTTCACCAGATGTAAATAAACCGATTCTATTTCAAACTGAAGAGTCAAATGTTTTCGGAAAAAAAGATTGAAGAGATCTCATCTGAGAATGAGATGCTCAAAGAACAGATTCAAACCCTTTCATCTGAAAATAAGAGGTTAAACTATGTTGTTTGTGCATGGACAAGGTTTGGAGAAGCTGTCAAATATCAGATCAGCAAGTTAATGTCTGCTGGATCTAGATTAGGATTGGGATTTGATGGCAATGCCACTAACCTGTCCTGCAAAAAGTCAAACTCAACAACTGACAAGCTTAATCCAATAAGTTTTGTCAAATGGAGTATGACTAATATTGAATCTGATCCTATTAAGGAAGAAGTAGCTTTCAAAAACGAAATAATTTATGTTCCGCCGACTGTTAGCTAGATGAAGAACAAGCTAGAATCAGCTAGCAAGTCTGGCAATCTAAAACCTGACTCAAAGTCAAAAAGTTTTAAAAGAAAGTCTTCTTCAAAAACTAAGGGATCAGTGGCTAGCAGGAAGTCATCTGCTAAGTCAAAATCTTATGCATTAATCACAACACAAAATGGGAAATCCATCAAAATAACACAAATATGGATTCCTAAGGGACTAATAGATCGAGGACCCAATTAAATATGGGTACCAAAATGTGTAAATAGTTTCTTTTGTAGGTGATGCAGGAGGATTGCAGGAATGAAGCAAGAAGAATATTCTTTTGAGTATACAGCCTAGAAGATCAACAATGGCATTTGCCATTCTAGTAGATTAAATGTTTTTATCTGTTAAAAATATTTTTGGACTTTGGACCACAAAACCTATTCCTTATGCTTTTCTGTCCCTATACAAAATGAGAGGGGAAAATTACTTTGAAAGAAAAGATACTCTCTAGATGAATGACCTTAATCAATCTATTAGACAAGTGTGTCTAAAAGAAACGGTTTGTACTTAGACGTATTTTTGCTCACAATCTATACAGCTAAGTCTATATGTTGCGGTTTAAAACCTATGCGGTTAGACGTACATGTCTAATAGACGTTAGACGTTTTCACGTCATGAGCAAGAGAATGCTCACGTCTAACTAAACACACATCTAACACGTGGTGTTCATGCGTAATTAGACGTACACGTCTAAGAGACATTAGACGTATTCTTTACAACACGGAATTAGACGTATGCGTCTAATGGACCTATCCGTCTAATAGACGATTAGTTGTATGGATTTGTGTTATAAGAAAAACGTCTAACTACGTGTCGATTAGACTGATCAAGGACAGTTGTCCCACGTGAAGAGCTATATGTTTTTTTCCCGCTCAAATATTAAACAGTCATCTTCTAACAACATGAAGACACATGACTTTCAAGTTAAGAGAGAATGACTGATATACCCTCATTTTTAATTATGACCCTTTGGAAAGAATGTCTAACATTAATTGATGGGCCATACCCCTAAGAAAAGTGACGGTTATTCTGTATATCTTTTCTCTGTCTATATAAGGACAATTGTGCATGAGATTGTAAGCTTTTCATCTCTCGAGATTATTAAGAACCCTAGTTTTCTTTGCATCTTTCTCTCAAAACCTCTCTTAATCTTGTGTCTGTTCATATTCTTTTAAAAATGGTGAACAAGAGAATCACACTGGGTCATTTTATATTGCAGGTGGATTTTCCATCGATCTACACTTTCGATGAGCCGGAAGTAGTGGATATGTTCAGAAACCTAGAGTATTCTGGTCTTAGGAAGTATCTTGGAGGTCCATTCATATTCTACAAAAAGGAAGTTCGCGAGTTTTTGAAATCTGCAACGATGGTAGGCGAATGTATCGTAGCAACCGTTAATGGCGTGGAAATATCATTCGACGAGACTGTATATGCGGAGTTCTTTGAACTTCCGACGGAGGGTCATACGTTCGACATGCTTCTTTTATCATAAATAATGCAAGAAATGAATAAGGATTTTTCTGCCGATGGCTCGTCAATTCATGTAAATGGAAGTAAGAAGTTCATCAAACCTCACTTTATTTTGCTAAACGATGTGATAGCAAAAGCACTCCAAGGGAAGGCTGGTTCCTTCAATCTCTATAGTCAAGATCGTTTTGACTATATGTGCGCCATCTCCATGGGAATCCAGGTAAACTGGACTTCTACTGTATTTCAGAATCTTAGCTTTTCTATCAACCATGCGAACAAGGAAAGCATAACGTTCGCGGCTCAACTAAGCCGATTGTTGGAGCATTTGGGGGTTCCGATGGGTGAACCTGAACAAATCAACTCTCCCAATGTATTCTCTGCCCATACAGTCGCCAGAACCCTGATGAGAATTAAGAACAATATGGAATCTCCCTCAGGTGCCTCTAGTCAACAGACAGGTGGTAGGCCTGCTACTCGATCCAGACAACCATCTACCTCTATTATGTCAACGAGGGCGAAGAGATCAAAGACTATCAATGAATCAGAGACTAGTTCCTCTAGTTTGAAAATCTCTACAAAGAAGGATTATAAATCAGTCGATTCAAGAATCAGGCAAGGTCTAGTACAACTTGCTTATACTCCCTGTCCTCTCTGTCTTCTCCGACGACCATCCTGAGAAAGCCCTCGAGATCCTGTGTCTCGAAAGAAAAGAAGTCTAAGGCGCCCACGTGTCTAAATAAATGATGGTATCATCAAAGGTAACTTCTTCTAGACCCATGGCCGATGTGCCCAAGTTTGATGTTCCTATGATGGAACAAGTTGAATCTGTTTTCTCTCCTGGAAAGGAATCTGCTGAAGGGGCCACTGTTGAGTCAGCTGGTCCGAATATTGAAAATTTTAACAAGACTGAGTCTCTCGTTAGTCAACCTAATCAAGTAGCCGCAGGTGCTACTGAGATTGACCAACCAGAACAAGGTGCAGTTCTTACCCTTGTTGCTGGTAATTCTACTGAAAAGGAGTCCTTTGTTTCTATCAGAGAGTCTCCCTCGTTAAATCCCATTTCTAAGGATTCCTCAGTAACCGGGAAGGTAACTCGTGGAGAGCTCCCTGCCGAACTTTGCAAGAAACCCCAATCTGTATATGAGTTGATGCGTTCCACAAGGCTGTCGTGGTGAATTATATTTAGTGAACCTAGACATGCTTCAAAACCAGCCGAGGTTGCTGGGAAAAGGTAAGAATATTGCAACTACTGTTAATGAAGATGTCTCGGAGGCAACATGCATTTTTGAACTCGTGATGGATCAAGTTAAAGCCATTGCGGCTGAAAAGATGGAAATTTATGAATCCTGGATCCTGGAGAGATTGTATGTCAAGTATGATGAATCCTTAACAAATTCTGATATAATTTGTGAATGGCAGAAGCGTGTAGCCAATGTAAAGAAGGTTCTCAAGTGGGCCAAAACTACAGATGCTCCTGAAGCTCTAAAGAGAAAGGATCTTGTTAAAGCCTGTTTAAGAGGAAGAGCCTTATTTCCCATTCTTGAAGCCAGAAAGGCAAATTTTAATCCCATTGAAAAAGGTTTTGAAGTGGAAGCGAAAGTTCTGAAAAGATTAGACGACATCATGGCTGATTACGTCTTAGTTGTTACCTGATACATTCATGGCGCTAACTGCTCTGGAGCAAATCTTTTTGTTGATGACGAACCAATGGATATCTCTGATGATAACGATGATACAGATGAGCGATATGCTATTCTCCTGATTGAATTTGGGAGTCTTTCTGCTGAAGAAAGACGTCTTTTGGATCAACCCGCTCAAGAAAATCCTCACTTAGAAGAAGAAGAAGTGATTGTTCAAGAGCCTGAACAAGCTCTTCTAACTCATGAAGAAGAAGTTGTTGAAGAAGATGTTATTGAGGAGTTTGCTCAAGCTCCTAATAATGAAGAAGTTTTGATATACCCTGTTGTAAGAATAGAGGAAGCCCAAGAGAAGGAGGCTGAAGTAACTCAGCCAGAAATGATCAGATCTGAGAGGGAACTGTCCAAAGACAAAGATGCTGAAGAAGAGAGTTCCTCATCTGAGGAGGAACAGAATCAGGATGCTAGTTATGTCAGGCCTCTTCCATTCCCTGAGATCATTGCGGGAAGTGTTTATGAAAATATCAACAATCCTCTTCACTACAAGGGAAACCTGTATGAAAGATTTCAGAGAGCTGAAAGGGAATTGGAAGAAGAAGGGTAGAATAAATCTGGAAATGTATCTGAGAAGGATCAACCAGAGCAATCCCTGCATATCCATACCCATTTTGATCCTATTCAGAGTATGGCAGCAGAATCTATAGAAAATTCATCTAATGAAGAATCCTTTGCTGATGGTATCAAGCTTCTAAAGTCTATGACGTTTTTGCTCTCGTCTCTTCAGAAGAACGTGGTATCTATGGGATCAAATATGATAAAGGCTCTGAATACTCAGAAAGAAGAGAGAAAAGAATTTGCTGATTTTGTCAAAGTTCTTAATGAATTGGACAATACTCTGAAGAAGAATACATATGAGACTCACATCTCAAATTTAAATTTCTCCAAATTTGAAAAGAATCTCTTCAATCGTCAATCTGAAATGATGGACCTGGAAAGGCACATCAATGATGATCGTCATCGAGAAGCTATGGAAGAACTTAGTTTGATGAAGAACCAGATGGTAAAAATTCAAGGATGCTTAAGAAGAACAGATGGTGAACAACTGGAGTTTGCTGAATCTATTGCAAGAAAGTTTCAAGCAAAAGAGAATGCGAAAGCTGATGCTGAAAAAGATCAACCTCGTATCTCCCAAGGCGAGTCAAGTAGAAGAAGTGACGGTGTGTTAACCGGCACTAGATCTAGACGAGCGCCGATCAATGATGAAAATCCAAGGCCAACTAAAAGAGGCGGAGGTCGAAGCGGTGGTGATCGTGGAGGCCGAAGTAGTGGTGGTGGTCGTGGTAGGCAATCTGGTGTTGATCAAAAAGGTCGTGCCAGTGGTGGTGATCGTGGTGGGAGATCAAGTGGAAGCGGTCGTGGTGGTCGCATTCTTCCTCCTTTTCAAAATCTGTTAAGCGGTCAAAACACGAGTAAAAAGGGAAGAACAATAATTTCTTTTCTCCTACTCTGTTAAGTTTCTCAAACTATGTTTATTTGATTATGTTCTGAATATTGGTTTTGGAAGTCTGTGAAGTTTGCTGTAAGTGAATAAAAGTTTATATGATGAATGCGTATTTTATTATATATATCTATACAGGCTTTCAATTTCACCATCAAAAAGGGGGAAATTGTTGAGTCAAATTATTTTGACTAAGTGTTGAAATAGTTTGACTGTGGGGATTTTGATGATGAAATGATTTATTCGTTTTGATGCAGGTGTATCGAAATTAGATTTCATGAGACTTGGCTATAATGAGGCTCATTAGACTAATTTGGCATTAAATGCACAAAATTAGACGTGTAGGTTCTGAGCACAGGGATCGTGGTCGTACTCCAATTGGTAGTGCGCCAAATATTCCATCAGGGATGTACCTGCAAAACAAGTAATATGAGGAAAATTCTATTACGTGGCATTCGTTGGTTGGTTGCATATAGTTGTCGTACTGATCTTCACTAGAAAGTGGAGTAGGAGTAGAGTACAGCTATAGCACGTGGGTAGGCGCGTGCTAGCTTTAAACATACTACTTAAGCATAGCATTAGACGTATTTCGGTTAGACGACCTCGTCTAATGAAATCAAACGTCCCCATCTAAGAGAAGAATACATTAGACCACCTGGTCTAATTGGATTAGACTTACGTCTAATTACAATCACTTCAGACTAACGTGAAGGAGTTAGACTACACGTCTAACTTTCACCAATTATACTTCACGTCTAATCTTTCACAAACCATTAGACTGTACGTCTCACTCCACGAGTTAGACTGCACGTCTAATTCCGGTTCTACTTCAGACTTGTCTAAATGAGTTAGACTACACGTCTAACTTTCACAATTCACAATACATTAGACTACACGTCTAATTACGAGTTTCATTAAACTGCACGTCTAACTCCAAGAGTTAAACTGCACGTCTAATTCCGGTTCTACTTCAGACTTGTTTGAAGGAATTAGACTACACGTCTAACTTTCACAATATATTAGACTACACGTCTAATTACGAGTTCCATTAGACTGCACGTCTAACTCCGCGAGTTAGACTGCACGTCTAATTCTGAATATATTATACTGCATGTCTAACTCCGCGAGTTAGACTGCACGTCTAATTCCTAATATATTAGACTGTACGTCTAACTCCGCGAGTTAGACTGTACGTCTAATTTCAAATTCATTAGACTACACGTCTAACTCCACGAGTTAGACTGCACGACTAATTCCAAATTCGTTAGACTACATGTCTAACTCCACGAGTTAGACTGCACGTTTAATTCCAAATTCATTAAACTGCACGTCTAACTCCACGAGTTAGACTACACGTCTAATTCTGAATTCATTAGACTGCACGTCTAACTCCACGAGGGTTTAATTCGCTTTTTATTCTGTTTCAAGTGTTTACAAGGGTTTGCGTAGAATAGAAAGCGAATTAAATCACTAACAAGATTTCTTTCAAACCGTTTTTCATAAGCCGCATCAATAGCCAGACCCCTGTCTCTATCGATTAAGTCGATCCTATCAACAATCGCTCACAAAACGGTTATTATTGAGCAATAACAACCGCCCTAAAATGGTTGATATTTCATGTTTGAGCAATGCCTACAGAGGCTCTATCAACGGATGTCAACCATTTTTTGAGCTATTGTTATTACTCAATACTAACCATTTTTTTTTCAATATCAATGGTAAAAACCGTTTGTATTGATTTTTTTTACTAGTGTAGCCAATTGATATTTGTTCCTTGTAAAACATAGCAATGTTACTCCTTCTTCGATCTTCTCTCTTAATTTGTGGTAGTCATCCTTTATATACTTTGTTCTCTCATTAAAGACTGGATTAATTGATATATGGATTGATGCTTGATTATCACAATGCATAGTGATTGAAATTGATGATTCTATAACTAAATCCTTGATGAGCATCTTTAGTCATACTAACTCATTTGTTAAATTCCTTATAGCCCAATATTCAGCTTCAGTACTTGACAAAGACATGATCTTATATTTTTTTGACTTCAAAGTAACCAAATTGCCTCATATGAAAGTGCAGTAGCCCGTGGTTGATTTTGTCATAATATAGAAGGAGATTGTATTGAATGATTTATGAATTACCAAAGGTATGTCTTTTATGTAGACATTAAATTAAACATATAAAGAAATTAATACAATATAATATAATATAATAATAGAATATTGATATTATCACAATTTATCAAATTGTGATAATATATTACATATATATTATCTTAATATTATATCTTATATATATTTGATTGATTATATTTATTACACCCTCGTAATTGAATTAGGTGAGAGATGTATGATGAGATTGGATCGAAACTTTTCAAAAGAACAAGAAGAAACTCCAAACAACGATGGTGTAGCAGCCGAAGCCGAAGAAGGTGTCCCTGACAAAATAGCAGCAAATGAAGATCCAAGCGCTATTTAGGTCGTAAATGATCTGAAAGTAAATCCACCAAAACGAGATACAAATGCACTAGTATAATATAATATAATAATGATCTGAAACTAATATAATATAATAATGATCTGAAACTAATATAATATAATATAATATAATATAATATAATATAATATAATATGATATGATATGATATGATACGATATGATACGATATGATACGATATGATACGATATGATACGATATGATACGATATGATACGATATGATACGATATGATACGATATGATACGATATGATACGATATGATACAATATGATACGATATGATACGATATGATACGATATGATACGATATGATACGATATGATACGATATGATACGATATGATACGATATGATACGATATGATACGATATGATACGATATGATACGATATGATACAATATGATACGATATGATACGATATGATACGATATGATATAATATCGATATTATCACAATTTATCATATTGTGATAATATGTTACTAGTATATTATCTTTCTATTATATCTTCAATATATAGATTGATTATATTTATTACACCCCCGTAATTGAAGTAGGTGAGCGATATATGGTGAGAATGGATCGAAACTCTTCAAAAAGAACAAAAAGAAACAACAAACAACGATGGTGTAGCAACCGAAACCGAAGAAAGCGTCCCAGATAGGGTAGCAGCAAATGAAGATCCAACCAAGCGCTATTGAGGTCGCAAATGATCTAAAAGTAGATGCACCAAAAGGATATACAGATGCACTATTGGCCATCCCAAAAGGAGGAGATGGTGAAGAACTAGTGATGGTTGATACAAATCCTAATGAAGGAATGGAGGTTGTGGAAGTCCATTGGTTGGTTAATTAAGATCCGAAATGAGCAGAGGCTCTTGTTGCGCGAAATCCAAAGGAAGGTGTGGAAGCGACTGAAGTCGAGAAACTAGTTGTTCTAAAGGAAGGTGTGGAAGAGGCTAAAGCCAATGCACCAATTGTTCCGAATCCGAAGGTAGTGGCAACACTTGCTCCAAAACCAAAGGAACTAGCGTAAGAGAATGAAACTAGGTTAGGGTTTGAAGAAGACATAGCGAAGAGGAGGAGGAAGAAGAATAAATGGAGAGAGAGAGGTAGTAGATATTTATTTGAGTCCTCAATCAATGGATAAAAGGAGACATCAAAGGACAAATTTTGGCTCTAATACCCTGTCAGAATATAATAGGAGATTGTATTCAATGATTTTTGAATTACATATGGTATGTCTCTTATTTAGACATTAAATTAGACTTATAAGAAAACTAATATAATATAATAATATGACATAAATATTATCATAATTTATCATATTTTAATAATATCTTACCGATATATTATCTTACAGATATATTATTTTTATATTATATCTACAATATATTAGATTGATAATATTATTAGATTTTCTATCAATGATATCTCCAGCATAATCCGCATAATAATATCAACATTTCTCTTCTTTCCCATCCGAATTTCTGACTACAATGACGAAAATCTCTAGGTTTTCTCTTAGATGTAAATATACCCTCGTTTAGATGATCTCTCTTGCCAAACTTAATCATTATGTCTAACATATACCTAGTTATACCTTTCCCATTTTAATTAATCTGAAATTTACGGGGCTCAACTAGGACTACACACCATGAGTCAACGAGAGAAGTTACCCTGCCCTAAAAACTTATATTCATGCTTCAATTTGGTAGGTCCTTTTAGGTATAGTGTAACCTTTGTTAAAATTCGAGAACCTATAACCATGATTAGGGTTTGCAAATGGGTGAACCCAAACCATATTCAACCCAAATTAAATTTGGTCAACCCATTATTCAATTCGTATTAATGAATAATATGAGTTGGGTGACCCAAACTAAATTTTAGTTTGTAACACATTTATTATTTTTTTACTCATTAAATATTTAACATGTTTTTGTCCTAATTAACAAATTTTGACCCGTTTAACAATTATTTGATTCATTTTACCTGATTTAATACTTTTTGACTTATTCAACACGTTTTTAACTCGCTTAACTAATATTTGATTTGTTTGATCTGATTTGACTCATTTAATACGTTTTTAGTTTTAACAAGTATGTAACTCGTTTTAATCCATATAACACCTTGATGACACGTTCAACACATTATTGCACACTTAACACGTTTTGACACGTTTAACACATTTTTGACATGTTTAACATAATTTTGGTACGTTTAATACATTTTTGACATTCTTAACACGTTTTTCACACATTTAAAATGTTTAAAATGTTTTTGAAACATTTAACACATTTTGACAAGTTTAACACATTTAACATATTTTTGACATGTTTAACACAGTTTTGAGATGTTTAACACATTTTAATATGTTTAATACATTTTTGACAAGTTTAACACATTTTTGGTACGTTTTTGACACGTTTAACACATTTTGACATATATAACACGTTTTGACATGTATAACATATTTTTGACACGTATAAAACGTTTGACATATTTTGACACGTTTAACATATTCTTAACATGTTTAACATGTTTTGACCCGTTTAACACACTTGTGACATTTAGTATTTTCAGTCCGTTTAATTTGTTTTTTGCTTCGTCTAATATGTCATTGACATTATTATATATTTTTTATCCGTTTAATATAATTTTGATTTGTTTGAAATTATTTTGATATTTTAATTAATAAATTAACTGATGATATTTTAGGTGAGATTAATATGGATTATTTAAATAGCATTTAAATTATTCATACTAAATAAAGTCTTGAATATGGTAACTCTTTTAATTTTCAAAAATAAATTAATTCATTAAAAGGTTTTAGAATAAATGTGATATGTTAGTTCTGCATGGCTAAATTATAATTAATAAATATATTATTAATGAGTTTTAAAATTTTCAATTATTTTCTATTTGATTGTATTGGAGATTGACTTAGTAAAAATCAAAATAATATATTGGAGTTGGAAGATGGTTAGTTTATATTGATGATAAGAGAGAATTAAATTAAATTTATTTAATTTTAATTTTGGTAACTATAACCCAACCAAAATTAACTTATCCCAAATTAATATTTTGAGTTTGAGTTAGGGTTGGGATTTGGGACAACCCAAGATATGCTCACCCTTAACCACGATAATTGGCTTGCGGGGCTGACATATAGTGAATGACGGCTAGGATCTGCATCATGTTGTTCGCTTGCCCGTTGTGATCATTTGGATAACATATGGGTGACAGTTAGTGAACTATAGCTTCAAATATTCATATATATATATATATATATATATATATATATATATATATATATATATATATATATATATATATATATATATATATATATATATATATATATATATATATATATATATATAGTTCTTAATATGAAATTTTTAGTAATAATTTATTATTATTCTAAAATTTGAATACTGAATTAAGGGGGTGAACTTCCTTCTAAATTTTATATATATAACAGCAAATGAATCGAGTCGAACTCAAGCCAGATTGAGCTCGAACTCGACTCGATTAATTATCTCGGATCGAGTTCGAATAAATTGATAAATTTGAGTTCGAACTCGACTCGACTATTTAACTTCAAACTCGGCTCGACTCGAAAACTTGAACTAAATTAAATTTTCAAGTTTGTGCTCAAACTCAAATCAAAATTTATTTAAAAAATGAAAATATAAAAATTCAAAGCATATTCAATATTTAAAACCTAATGAATATGCATTAAAAAAATATGAGCGACCATGTAGATTTTGAAAAGAGAATGTAAACAAAATTATTTTAGATTTTAGGTTTTAATATTAAAATAAAAAAAATATTATGTATTATGAGGCTCAAAAATTTGACAAACCATCGATTAAATATTATATGAGCTTGAGCTTGGCTCGAATATTAAACAATTCGAGCCGATGTCAAAGTCAAACTCAAGTCAAACTTTAACCGAGCGGCATGCGGAGCTTCTCAAAACGGCTTGACTCATTTAGAGTCCTAAACATATATATATATTAATCAATTTATTGCAAAATAAATATAACTTTAATAATTAAATAATTTTTTAAAACACAATTGCTCATCTCTTTCATGTATCAATAATTTTGTTTAGATATTTGATGTCTTTCCACTTTCTTTTGTATTAATCTAATTTTATAATTTAATTTACATCAACCTATCAATCAAAAAGTTATAATTTCTAATTCAATTATCCAATATGTCATTATGAGTTTTAGCCGAACTACATCAAGATATATATAAATGTCTATTCATATTCTTAAACAATATATATAAATCTAAATCGCAATAGATCGACATAGGTAAGCCTCTTGTATTACTTAATAGAATCATTAATTTAGATATTTATTAATTATGTATATAAGTTTAATATTTTATGTCGATAAATTGTAATTGCAGAAACATATATGTATCTTTTATGAATAATGGTTCATTAAATGATTTTTGGATATTCTCTCGATCTTAATCTCCCTATTTTAGATCAAAATTTGAACCTAGATCGGAATGTCTAATGTAGGTGTGTTAAGTCTTGCATCCCTCTATGATTTTGTTTGGATCGGTGCTATCAATAGAGACTAGGGTTTGACTTTTGTTAACAGCTTATGATAAATTCTTCAATAATAATCCTGTGAGGGATTATTATCTATTTTTATTCTTCACAAATCTTCCAAACTCTTGAAATGGATTCAGGTGAGGAAGTGTTCTTTGGATTTGAAGCTATGAACAACTGAAGGTAAAAGGCAGAAAGTAAAAACATAGGGAGTTTAATGGATGTTTGGAGATAAAACTCCTATGTCACCCCTTCTTCCATAACCGGAAGGATATTCGCTAAATATTTTAAATCGAATACAACTCACTGAGCTAGCAAACTCTCTGTTGAATAGAACAACCTCTGTTCAACTTACAATGTTCTCAAAACTAGACATTAATTAATTTCTCTTTTGATCACAGAGGATGTAAGAAGTCAATAAGCGCAAGAGAAAGATTGTAAGGCAGTAAGTTTGGTAATTCGTAAGTGAACAACTTGTTGAGTAAGTAATTCAATTATCAAAATTGTTAGTGATTCATCCGTTGTACTTGAGTGTCTATTTGTAGTAGAAGGACACCAATAGTCGAATCTTCTTTGTGGACACGTGGCATGTATCCGTTGGAAGGCCGCCCATACTACTAGAGTACATCAGACTTTGATCAAATGGAGTAGGAATAGTAGACAACTAGTTGATCGTGGTTAAATGTATGCTTTCTTCAGACGGCTGCTAAATAGGCATTAGACGTGCTCCTTTAGACCTCGTCTAAAGAAGTTAGACGTCCTCGTCCAACTACGAATCCCTTTAGACCTCGTTTAAAGGAGTTAGACATCCTCGTCTAACTACGCATCCCTTTAGACCTCGTCTAAAGGAGTTAGACATCCTCGTCTAACTATGCATCCCTTTAGACCTCGTCTAACTACGCATCCCTTTAGACCTTGTCTAAAGGAGTAGGACGACCTCGTCTAACTACGCTTCCCTTTAGACCTCATCTAAATGAGTTAGACGACCTTGTCTAACTATGCATCCCTTTAGACAATGTCTAAAGGATTTAGACTACCACGTCTAACTACGTATCCCTTTAGACAACGTTTAAATGAATTAGACTACCACGTCTAACTACGTTTTCCTTTAGACCTCATCTAAAGGAGTTAGACTACCACGTCTAACTCCGTTTGACGTCTAAGATAGCCTTCTTTAGACAATGTCTAAAGTGACATAGTCTTATATATGCACCTGCACAAAAAAAAATAGACAACTTAGCTTTATTCTATTTAAACATCATTAAAATCACGTTTTGAGATAATGTTCCAGATTATAGATTTTGATTATTTATATTTCAAGTTAATTATTTCTCACTTAATTAACTCTTTTAATTACTTTGTTTTAATTTTACCCAACAATTTCCCCCTTTTTGATGATGTTAAAAATATGCAACCTTTATCAAGCAAAATAAACCCCATCAAATAAGATTAAGATCAAAGTAATTCACCATAGTTTTAAAATACAAACCAAAGAAATACACAAGGAGAAAGATTTAGTGTCCTTCCCTTTTTACTTTTGGATCTACGCCGATTTGAGGAATTGATTCTCCAGTTAAGATGTTATGGAATCGAGTGATCGCTCGACCTCCACTGCCACCTCCTCTATCGCCTCCACAACCTTGACCTCTTCTTTCAGGTGCACAACTGCCTCCGCCTCCTTCAACAACTTTTCGTTTGGATTTTGAACGAGTTCCTCGAGCAGAAGTTGATCTCCCTCTTTTGCTTCCTTCCCTCTTTTTAACATTATCAAGGTTGACAGCAATAAGAGAACTTTCTTTCTCAGCAACAACTGCAACTTCTTCGTTAGTTTCAAATTGCCTTGTAATTGTGTCAACCTACTCTAAACGCTCAGTCTTTTCTCTTCTTAACGAGTTAGACACCTCCATTAATTGGGACTGAATAAGTTCAATCATGGACCTTGTTTCTTGGTGAACCTCTAGGTTGAAATTCTTCGATTCAACATGTTAATCCGATTGTCGTTGAAAGAAGTTCTTTTCTAGCTTCTTGTACTGATTATGTAGGATGTTGACTTCGTATGTATTTCGCTTCAAAACTTTATTGGTTTCCTTTTGAGTGGAAAGAATGGAAGTGAAATCTTCTTTACTTGATGTAGACCCCTTCTCAAGATTTTCCAATCTGGACGACATGTCATTATGTTCTATTGCATAGAATTCAGCGCATCCATAATTGCATTGCAAAAGTTTGTTCCTCCAGGAGAGGCTTCTTCGGAGGAACGAGCAACATAATATATGACTTAGGAACAAGATGGAGCAGTGCGAATAGGGTTCAAATGCAAGTTCACTTGTAAGGAATGCTCCGGTTCTTTGTCTTTAGGAGGGGAAGAGGGAGCCTTTGATACATCCCTAGAATTTTATTTTCCATTAAGGATCTCAGCACATAACTGATTAAAACGCTTTAAAATATCTTCAGAGTGAAGAGGTAGATCAACAATATTCTCAACGATGTGTGCAACTGTCTTAATAGGTGAAGATTGATGAGTAGTTGGAGAGGGTGGAGGACTTTCTTCTAATGGTATTTCTTCAAAGGATGAGGAGGACTCATCATTTTCAGATTGTTCCCCCTCAACAGACGTAGTCGTCTCTAAATCAACTTGCTTCAAGGTTTTCCCTTCAACTTGTGAACCTGGTCTCTGTTCTGAATTCTTTGGTGGTTCTCCCTCAATTAATGATGATTTTTCTACTTCAGATGTACGAGGAGCCACTTCAGATGTCTCCTTTAAGGAATGAGCATCTGTTCAGTTTCAGAAACCACTACCTCCTCTTCTATATTGATATAAATTTGAACCACAATAGTGGTCTATTCAACATACTATTGGGCCATTAGACGCTTTTCTTCAAAGGATAAGTTGACAAGCTCAATGAGATAGGCAGCAATATGCTCTTCATCTTTAGTAATGATCTGTTCAGCTTCAATGACTTGCATGGGCTCGCCTTAAAGTGAAGACATGTCATCAATGTCATCGGAGTTGTTGACCTCTACACCGACTTGAAAGATACTCGACCGAGATGACTCGGTACAATGAAAATATCGGATGACTGTGGAGAAATAGTAATTCATTAGCAAGTCTAATCGTTTTAGTGCATTCTGTTCTGAAAGAGCATCCCTGTCAAGAGGATTTAAATTTACCTTTCTCACCTCAAGAGAGGAAAGAGAGAACGACCCATTATATTTGCCACAACGAGATTCTTTATTTTGAGTGCTTCAAGGACCTCAGTTGTTTTTCCCATTTAAGGACCCTCTTCTCCATCTTTACTAACTTCTTCCATTCCTTTTCGATCTCTCCACCGGAGATGATTTCATCGAATTGGGAGATTAACCTGTGATTCATCCTATTCAACCTATTCCATTACGAGATCGAAGATAAGGGTGACCTCCAAAACGTTTTCCGGAATCTCTTCAGCAACACCTTTTACCTTTTTGGGAACTTCAGCTAGTTTGGGAGTATGCACTGGTTCTCTAAAAGTGATGCCTAAAGCCCCCAACTACTCTTAAGATTTCATAATGAGACAAAGCCTTTTGAAAAGACCCCTATGGAATCTCAGTTACTATTTCTATTGCCTTCTCAAAGGGTGGTTCTTCAAAAGTATCAAAAACAAGCGTCTCAACATTCGACTGAATGGAAGTTTATTCAGAGGATACAACAACAACAAGCGTGGGAGCATTTGCCTGCTCTATTTCAGCAGTAATATTGACATTACCAATAGCATCCGCAGCTACTAATTCGTCAGGGAAGGAAAACGATATATCCATGTCAATGCATTCAATATTTTGACCAACTCGCTCAAAAGTTGGTCTTTCAGCTTGTTCCATCACAAGGACATCAATATTTTGCAGTTCGGCCGGAGGAGTGGAGGAGGTTACCTTAGTTGACTTTTTAGCGACCTTAGACGCCTTCGTCTGATCAGTAGCGGGACTAGACGACCTAGCCAGCTTCTTTATCGGGTTGGCTGAGGGTGAAGGCAAAAGAGACGAAATAGGGATTTTGGTGAAGGGAGGGATTCCATGTCTTGAACTTTCGGGAATGGAGTCAACTTCTCCAAAATCCCTCCTCGGCGCTCTCTTCTAACTGTTAGATCTAGCAGCAGACTCCATGAAAAAAGATCTGGCTCTTTTAGCGCTCGTCGTGCAGTTGGAGGACGCTTGGTGCTTAGAGTGAGTGATCGATTGACCACTCGTCTGTTGGCTGGAGGATCCAATATTCATCTATTATGAGAGTTTCATCCTTGCTAAGGTTCCTTTCACATAGATATTAGTGAATATATAGAAGGGGTTAATAGCCTCAATCCCGCCCATGGGAATGCCCAGATGCTCCATGAACCAACTAAGTTGGACTGTAAAGCCCGCACTCTACTTGTTCTTTGAATAGCCCAACTAAAAAAGATTTGAGAACAAGATAGACACCTAGTTAATCGACATACCTTTAGATATGGCCGTCATGTAGTTCTGTCTTGGGTATACTGGTCGAACGAACCTGCCCTACCCTGAAGTGCCTTAGCCACAATGTCGTTTAGAAGACAGAAATGGGGCTTCAAGACCTTCTTCTTCCCATTAAGTCTAATCGAACTGTTAGTGTTTGAAAAGTCGATCTGCATCTCTGAAATAATCTGAGCATGAATCATAATGTCAAAGGTATAACCCTAACCCTCAGACGGCAGTTCAAAGAACTCAGTGGATATTGATTCAAAGAAGGAGATAGATTTTATGTTCACCGTCGCCGTTATCGAGTCTCCAACCACATTCCCCGTCTTGAAGAAATCACGCACCTCTTTTTCATATAGGACATAAGGACCGCTGAGATACTTTCTGAGGCCACAATACTCGAGAGATCTGAACATATTCACGATATCCTATTATTCGATAGAATAGATTAAATCAAAGTCTAACTGCAAAATATTGTGAGCAAGGGAAACAACCTTTTTGTCAGCCATCTTTGAATGTAGGAAACAGATTAGTACAAAGAAAATCAAGGTTTCTTAGAGAGAAGCTAGAGAGAAATTTAGGGTTCAAAGAAAATAAGAAGCGTAAGGACCCCAAACACATGCATGATGTCTTTAAATAGAATTTCAATAGTCACATGTTTAACCGTAAATTTTTGAAAAAGAAGGCCCATCAATTAATTTTAGATGCCTTTTCCCAAAAGTAGTCATCATTAACTGAGTTTTTACCAAAGTCTTAACAATTAATAGTAGGATATATTAGTCATTTTCTAAAACATTGAAGACATGTGTCTTTAAGTTATTCGAATTTAGAAAATAATTGTTTTAATGTTTGAGCGGGAAAATTAGATGACAACGCATACTTAGTTGACAACTATCCTCAATCGGTCGGAATATGAAACATCTAACATCACACGTAGTTAGACGTCTAACTTACTGTCCACATTCTAGCGTCTAAGTTAGATAGGCGTCTGTTTAGACATAGGAGCCTAACTACGCTTGTCTTACAGATGTTTAAACGTTAAATTAGACGCATGCGTCTAATTACGCTTGAACAACACGTGTCAAACATGTGTCTAGTTAGACGTGGGCGTCTAACTACGCTTTTCTTTCAAGCGTCTAACCGGCGGTTAGTTTAAAACAGAGACGTTTAACAAACCTAGAAACACAGACTACTTAAGTAAATACACGTCTAAGTACTTGTTTTCATTTAGATGACCTTGTCTATTAGATTGATTGAAGATTTCGTCTGCGTGCATTTGTCTGAACATATTAAACATTAAATTTCCCACTCAATTTATGCATGTTTAAAAACAAATAAATGATTTGAGGTCCTCAAAACCCTAAAATAATTTTCGGAAAGAAACACTTAATCTATGGGAGTAACTTTGAACACACATGTGCCACTCGTTGATCTGCTGAAACATAATCTAAAAAGAGTGTGCTCCAAGTTTCCTCCATGCAACTGTCCAGTATCACCTACAAAAAAAATGTATTTACAGCTTTTGGTACCCACATTCACTTGGGTCATCGATCAATCAGTCCCTTAGGAATCCATATTTGAGTTATTCTAATGGATTTCTCATTTTGTGTTGTGATTAGTGCGTATGATTTAGGCTTAGCAGACATCTTCCTACTAGCAGCTGAACTGTTCACCTTAGAGGGTGGTTTTTATCTAAAGCTCCTTGACTTCTTGTTAGGTTTTGATATGCCAGACTTGCTGGCTTCTTCCTTTCTAGGTTTCAGCCAGCTTACAGTTGGCGGAACATAAATAATCTCATCCTTTATGGTTAAATCCTCACATCTTGGATTAGTTCCTTTATGGGTTAAACTCCTTTTGACAAAGTTTATTGGCTTAAACTTGTCTGTTGCTGAGTTTAACTTCTTGCTGGACTTATCTGAGTTAGCTTTGTCATATCCAAAACCGGATTTGCATCCGGCAGACCTTAACAAACTAATCTGATGTCTGACAGATTCTCCAGACCTTGTCCAAGAATTGACCACATAAGTTAGACATTGCTTTTTAGAAAACATTGTTTGAACATTTTCCTTGAGTTTCTCATTTACAGATAAGAGTTGGACTATTTTGTTTTCAAAAAATTTTGGTTCATAAGTTTGAGATAAAATAGATTTATCGATTTCAGATTTCAACCTTATTTCATTTTGAGAGTCTGGTAGCTTTCTATACTTCATGACCATGTCATTGAGTACAACAATTAGGTCATCTTGTGTAAATTCTTCTAAAGAGAAATCAAGTACTTCAGAGTCTTCGTCTTCTCTTGACATCAAGCAAGAAATCTCTTCATCATCACTATCGTTGGATGATGAGTCATCTGAGTCGTTTTGGATCCACTTAGCTTTGTTGTCAGCCTACATGAGAGCCTTTAGCTCTTTCTTTTTATCCTTCTTCTTCTCATCACGTTTTTGCTTCATGCACTTCGATTTGTAATTAACTAGTTTATTACAGTTAAAACACTTCACGTTAGCCTTAGAGTTATTCTTATTATCATTGTTATTATTTGAAGAGTTAGAGTTAGAATTGCTCTTCTTCATGAATTTTGCGAATTTCTTTACAAAGAGAGCCATCGCGTCGATGTTGAGCTGCTGGACACGTCTTTACTTCAGTCATCAGTGCCTTGGTTAGAATGATAGATGTGGAAAGCTCCTCTTCATTCCTAGAGTTTATTTCAAACTCATAGGCCTTTAGATCGGCTAGCAAGTCAAAGAGCTCCATCTTGTTGAGATCTTTGGACTCCCTCATCGCCATTGTCTTGGTGTCCCACTCCCTGGGAAAAGTGCGCATGACATTGATTGCAACCTCTCTATTGCTGTAAGTTTTGCCTAAGGTGGAAAGAGTGGTGATGATCTTGCTGAATCTCCCATCGAACTTAGTCATCGTGTCTCCAGGACGCATCTTGATGTTGTCAAACTGTTGTGTGGCAACCATGAGCTTGTTCTCTTTGGTTTGACTGTTTCCTTCACATAGTTGAGTCAATCTCTCCGAAATTCTTTGGCTGAGTTGCATGAGATGATGTAGTTGAACATGTTGTCGTCCAGAGTTTTGTACAGAATATCCATGGCCAGGTTGTCGAGGTTTTTCTTCCTTTTGTCTTTACTAGTCCACTCAGATATTTATTTCTCGATCTTGATCGGGCCTTCAGTGATGACAAGCCACATGTCATCATCTATGACAGATAGATGAGCATGGACTCTCTTTCGAGAACATAGGAACCTTAGTTGTAGCTGTCATCGACATGATTCGGATTATTTTGGTGCTTGAGAATAGAAAACGAGGCTCTAATACCACTTGTTTGGATCGATGCTACCAATAGAGACTAAGGTCTGAATATTTTTAACAGATTATGATAAATTATTCAATAATAATCTTGTGAGAGATTAATATCTATTTATATTCTTCACAAATCCTCCAAACTCGTGAAACTGATTCAAGTGCGGAAGTTTTTGTCGGATTTGAGGCTTTGAACAACCGAAGGTAAAAGGTAGAAAGTAAAAAACACAGGGAGTTTTATTAATGTTCGGAGATAAAACTCCTACGTCACCCCTTCTTCCACAACCGAAAGGATATCCACTAAATACTTTGAATCGAATACAACTCATTGAGCTAGCTAACTCTCTATTGAATAGAACAAGCTCTATTCAACTTACAATGTTCTCACAGATAGACAGTAATTGAATTGCTCTTTTGATCTTGGATGATGTATGAAGTCAGTAAGAGCAAGAACAAGATTGTAAGGCAGTAAGTTATGTAATTCGTAAGTGAACAACTTATTGAGTAAGTAATTCAGTTATCAAATCAGCTAGTGATTCGTCCGTTGTCCTTGAGCATCTATTTGTAGTAGAAGGACACCAACGATCGAATTTTCTTTGTGAACACGTGGCATGTATCCATTGGAAGGTCTCCCATAGTAACAGAGTACATCAAACTATAAGCAAATGGATCATGACCGTACTGAACTGGAAATGTGCTAAATATCCTCTAATATTGTCTTGTACTGGACATACATTTGGAATGATATTTGCGTACGTAGCATTCATTCATTTAATATAATTAACTAGCTTGTCAGACTTCACAGAAGTGAGTGGAACAGGAGTAACAAACAGCTAGTTAATCGTGGTTAGACGTATGCTTTCTTCAAACGACTACTAAAGCAAGGCATTATACGTGCTCCTTTAAACCTCGTCAAAAGGAGTTAAACATCCTCGTCTAACTATGCATCCCTTTAGACCTCGTCTAAAGAGGTTAAACATCCTCGTTTAACTACGTATCTCTTTAGACCTCGTCTAAAGGAGTTAGACGTCCTCATCTAAATATGCATCCCTTTAGACATCATCTAAAGGAGTTAGTCGACCTTATCTAACTACGCTTTCCTTTAGACCTCGTCTAAAAGAGTTAGACGACCTCGTCTAACTATGCATCCCTTTAGACAGCGTCTAAAGGAGTTAGACTACCACGTCTAACTACGTATCCCTTTAGACATAGTCTGAAGAAGTTAAATTGTCACGTCTAACTATGTTTTCCTTTAGACCTCGTCTAAAGGAGTTAGACTACCACATCTAACTACGTTTGACATCTACGATAGTCTGCTTTAGACCACATCTAAAGTGACATAGACTTATATATGCCCCCACACAAAACAAATAGACAACTTAGCTTTATTCTATTTAAACATCATCAAAATCACGTTGTTAAGATAATGTTTCAGATCATAGCTTTTGTTTATTTCTATTTCAAGTTAATTATTTCTCACTTAATTAACTTTTTTTTTACTTTGTTTTAATTTCCCAACAGATTTTCTCTCAATCTTGTTTCTCCTAGTTCTAGATCTGAATTTGGAGCTAGATCAAAATATCTAATGTGGACGTTGTTTAAACCTCCAAATTCTCTATCAATATCTCTTGAATGTACTTAAGAGTGAACAAGACCTTTAGTCTAATAAGAGGTGAAAACCTAACCCAAATATATTCATTTAATATTCGTTCATCAATAAAATAGGAAATTTCATTTCTATTTCCACACAACTAAATCATAATATATATTATAAATGTATAAATAAAGTCCTAACCTTTTATATACTCTAATAATCCACTTTACTTTATAAACAAATAATATACAATTTAGTACAATTAATAAATAACATATATACTTAAATGTTGAAATTAATTTCAAAATAAATTTAACCTTAACATATATAACTCTTATATTATATTTTTTTTCTTTAACTAAATAATATTTTCATTTGATATTTTCTTAAATTTTAATATGATTACTTTTAAAATTATTTATTATTTAGTTATTCTTTTATATTTATTTTATAACTTTATTTTGAACTCAATCTTAATATTATCATTCTAACTTTATTTGTCCACTAAAAGTTGTTATTCTTGCTCAAGATAAAATAAAAAAAATATATGTATTTGAGGTATTTTAGAATTTTATAGATGCTTGTAGGAATTGTAGGTAAGGAAGGAATTGAACACTTTATTCGAACCAAAAGAACTTCCATCCATATTCTAATTCCTGGCCCCATCTTCTAGATCTCTCTCTAAATATTGATTCTCTTCTACTACTACTTGAGATTAATCAACTCTGTGTGTCTCTCTCTATAAAATATATCTTGTAAATAAAGAAAGATTTCTGGTGGTGTAAATAATTAAACTGTTCGATCGATCTGAGCTGAAGCAAGACATGAACGAGAACCCTAAGTATGCTTACCCATATCCTGCTCAAGGTATTTCTTTCTCACATCATGTTAACAGATGAACAGACAAATAGTACTACAACTGAATTACATAACTTTTCATTTCACCTCCAAACTTATATATTCAATTAGATAAATATGTTCAAATATTTGAGAATAATTGGATAACTCAATCATACAATGACTTGATTATTTATTATCTTAAGATTTTTTATGTTGCCATTTTATTAGGATATTTAGGGTTTTTTTAAAAAAAAAATCTTTATTTGATAAAAATAATAGACTATTTGAAATTTATTTAAGATAAATTGATTATATATTTTTTATATTTAAAATTTAAATTTAATAAAGAATTAAGTGATGTAATTGTTAAAATTATATTTATATATTATTTAAAAAGTAAAAAAAAAACAATTATTTAAAATAAAAATTAAATCTCTAGATCAAATGTTGTCTTAGAGAAGTTTATAAAAGAAATTGTGGTTAACTTAATTACCAAATTTCAGTGCTAAAAGTCTACCTAACAAATCAAATGTAAGGACTTAAATTCTAATTTAAAACATGTAAAATTCATGACTTAATGATGAGAATTATACTCACTTTTTGAATTAATAATAATAATAAATAAATAAGTAAAAGAAAACTATCCATTGTAAATCCGATAATTTGATTGTGAAAAAGTGAATTTAAAATTTTTAAACAGAAAAGACGCAATATTATTAGTTTCTAAATATAGAAATGTTATTAATGTATAATTGAATTGGGGTGGGGGCAGGTTATTATCAAGGACCGCCCGTGATGGCGCCTCCACAGTATCAGTACGGTGCTCCTCAACAACCACCGAGAGAACGCAGTTTCCTTGAGGGCTGGTAATAATATATATATATTTTTTAAAAATTTAATTAATAAATATTTAAATTCAATAAATATTTTATTATCCTTGATAATTTTAAATCAATTAATTTATTAAATAAATATTGTTTTTTTATTTTAATTATTTTCTATTAAATATTAATACCTTTAAAAAATATTAAATATTTCATTATCTTTATTATTTTAAATGTTACAAATAATACATTTATAGTAATAAATACTTTAATAAATTAATGTTCA
This sequence comes from Impatiens glandulifera, assembly GCF_907164915.1. Classification (NCBI taxonomy): domain Eukaryota; kingdom Viridiplantae; phylum Streptophyta; class Magnoliopsida; order Ericales; family Balsaminaceae; genus Impatiens; species Impatiens glandulifera. The sequence goes on from NC_061866.1 coordinate 21,623,223, forward strand.
TAATCCTTTATATCTTTATTGTAATATTTAAAATAAATTTAATATGTATTCTGAACTTTTAAAATATGAGTTACAATCAAAATATTTTGGTATTTGTTCCAGATCATGCAAATCTATTACAAATCAAAATACTGGTAAAATTGAAAATTTGATTTGTTCAAATGGTTTTGGCTTTGAACCCTATCTTTTATTTTTTTTCTAAGATGTGACTATATAGTTAAATATTTAGATCGTGTATTAAAATTTATATAAATATTGTTTGTACTGTATTTGATATAATTTTAATATATTTATTAAAAAATAATTATTTATATTATATGATTTAGTTATACTTGAGTTTATTTTCAATTGTTTGGATTCTTGACCAAATTCTTACTAACTTTGTTTTCGTGGTCGCAGTCTTGCTGCTTTATGTTGTTGCTGCCTCATTGATGAATGCTGCTGTGATCCCTCTTTCTTCTGTGTTCTTTAAATATGTCATATTTTATAAGTATGCATATATTATGTGTACTCTTGTTAGATATTTAATCTTCTTCTTAATTAAGTATTATTACTATATATCTAATAATAATACTGTCTTTGTTGCTTTATTTATTTAAAAATTTATATTAATGTGTTTGGTTGTAATTTCTTATTTAAGCTTCTGGTTTAATTCTAAATATTGTTAATAATATTTTATAATAAACTTATTATTTATAAATAAATGAATAAATTAAAAAATTCTGAATTAATGTCCAATATGTTACATTAAAATTCAATAGAAACGATAACAACATCTTGGAATATAAGTAAGTGGGTACATAAGTTTGAGTATATAAACTTGTAATAAAAAAATGATCATTTTGGTTAGGGAGGTTAGAGATACATTACCATCTTTTAATGATCATTTTGAAATTATTTTTAAAATTTTGGGATTTTAAATAATGATTAAAAATAATTTTAAAATTTTAAAATTGCAACCAAACATACCTTAGGACCGGTGTCCCCGGTCCTGGGTTTGTTTTTATTGGTAGAGGCTAAAAAAGCCCTGGGGTCTTGGCAAGAATTCTCGGTCGGGTGCCAAAATTCTCGATCGGGTTGCTAAGGCCTCTTGGTCCTAGGCTAGAATTTTCGATCGTGTGCCAAAATTCTCGGGCGTACCTCTTGGTCTTAGTTGGAAATTTCTCGTTCGGACCTCTTAATACTAGTCGAAAATTCTAGATCGGACCTCTCCATCCTAGTTAGAATTTTGGGGTCGAACCTCTAGGTCTGATCGAAGTTCCTTAGTTGGACCTCTAGTTTCTAGTGAAACCTCTCAAGAACATCAAAACTGCAAAGCTCTCAAAAATATTATGAACATCTAAGGCTTGTCAATAGCTTGTTTATACTTCATATGATTGATTGATACCAAAACATGAACACTAGCTGTTCATTTTGACCAATTCAAGAACTTAAATTTTTTTATTTTGATCAAACATAATTCAAATATGTTTCCAACATGATTAGAAACATGTTGGGAAGCTTTCTAAGATGTTATTATTGAGGATTAGCTCAAGAACAAAAAAAAAAAAAAACCAATTTTGTATTTTTCCAAATTCAAATTTGAGATTTTTTTTGTTTAAGATCGATTGATTAATTCTAACTTTCACAAAAAGGTCGTAAAAGATCCTACGATTGTTTTCCAATAAAAAAATTCAACAACCAAGCGATATACAAACTTTTAAAAACTAAAATATAAAAATTTCAATTTCAAACTAAAATATTGAATTAGAGAGTGAATGGAAGTTTACCAAGAATTGTATAACACTCCTTAGACGTTAGGAAACCTTTTGGGATGTCTCGATCCGAGATTTAAGGTATAATATGAAAATTTCAAAAAATCCAAAGCTTGGAGCTTCAATGAAGAATTTTTGAAAATTTTCGATTGAGGGCTTGAGAGTAGAGCTGTCAATTTGGGTTAGGCCCGTTGGGTTGACCCGCCCCGTCAAACAATTAAACAGGTTGAGTTGAAATATTAACAACCCATTTGACCTGGCCTACACGGACCAGCCCGCTCAGGTCATGGGCCTAGGCGGGTCGGGATTGGGTTGTCCCGTGGGTTGGCAAAAAAAATCTAATCTAATTTATAGCCTTATAGGCATATGTCACACAACCCCATTTTTCTCTCTCTCAGCCAGCACTACAACAGTCAATATTCAATACTTAGTCCATCGGTCGTCGACTACTTATTTGTTCCGTCTTTCTTCTCTTCGTTCTCGCCTTCAAGAGTTTGTGGATTCAAACTTGGTTCCAGACTACAGCTGTTAGATAAAATTAGACCGGTTCAAATAAACCTAACTTAAATAAACCTTCCATGCAAGAACAAAGAACCGGACCGGACAAATAAAAGAACCGGCTAAGAAAACTAGCCGGTCAAGCTACTAAACCGACCAAGAATACTTGGAACATGACCGCACAAAGAAAGGATCGGCCAAAGCTTAAAACCGGAAACATCAGACAGCCGACCGGCCACAAGGCAAAGGAATAACCGGAAGAAGTCCAGTTACATCACTCATACCGGAAGCCATCCGGTTAAGTCAAAGGAACAGACTAAACACTTCCATATCCATACAAGTCTGAGGAAAGTCTGCAGGCTGCAGAAGACAGTCCTACCGGATCTTTCCACTTCGGGATAAGTCAGAAAGGAGATCTTCCAAGTACAGACAACTGTCTAACAGATAGTGTCTACATTGAGTAAAAGACAAACCTAACAGGTTTGTCTTACATACCGGAAGAACAGACTGCCAAGTCTGAGGTTGACCATCAGGTCTGAGGAAACAACCGCAGATCTGAATCTCTGAATCACTGAACATCTGCACCCCTGCTCAACCAATCAGATTCAAGGCAGTGAAATATGACCGTTGGCATATTTCACCTATAAAAGGGGCAGTTGAAGAAGAGTAAATGCGTGACACACAGCGAGCATTTAATTTACAAGTGAAAACAGTGTGCTCTCTCTAGAAAAAGCCTAGTGTTAAAGTTGAAGTGTTTAATCTACAATTCCGGTACAAATTGTAAGAGTGTTATCGAGCAGGAAATAAGTCTCGATCGGATTGTATTTGTATTCCTTAGTGAATATCCTTCTCGCGGTTTCGAGAGGAAGGGGTGACGTAGGAGTTTTATCTCCGAACATCCATAACATCGGTCTTGTTATTTACTTTCTGCCGGCTCCATTGTCTAACCGATTTACACTAACTTAACAACACCGCTCTAAACTGACTCTATATTATCCATACCGAATCACCAGGTTACCGAAACCGACCCAACATTTTTCAAACCTTCATCATCCGAAACCGGCCTTGCGTACTATACAAGTGTGCTGCTTCAACCTGAAAGAAAACCCCTTCCGCACTTAAACCTAGTTCAAGGGTTTGTGACAGGTTGTGTAGTATTGAAACCCCGGTGTTAATCTCTAACCGGATTAACCACCACCCTTCGAGTGAGAACCGCTAACCGGTCCAACCCCCGGTCCTCCAGCGGCTACCTATATCCTAAAAATTGGTATCAGAGCAGTTAGTTTCAATACTCAAGCAAGCATGTTTCAGGATAGGCCTCCAATGCTTGAAGGTGATGACTTTGCCAACTGGAAGGCACGCATGCACCTGCACTTAATCACCTTGGATGATGAAATGGAGTTCATTCTGACCGAAGGACCGATATTCATTGATAAGGACAGAAAGGAATGGACGGCTGAAGATAGGAAAAGAAACAACCTGGATAATCATGCTAGAAACCGGATCTCCAACAGTGTGGACAGAAACACATACTGCAAGATCAGAGATTGCAAAACCGCAAAGGATATATGGAACACTGTTATCCAGATCTTTGAGGGAAATGAAAGAAGAAAGGAGAACAAGATAATGGTGGCTACACAGAAGTTTGAAAGCATCAAAATGAAACCAGGAGAAACTATGAAGGAATACAGTGACCGGTTCACTAGTGTGTTAGATGAGTTAGCAACTCTGGGCAAGAGGTATGACAACAAAGAGGTCATTATGAAAGCTTTGAGATCTCTTCCAAGTACTTGGGACATAAAAACAATGGTAATGAGGGAATCAAAGAGCCTACGTAAGATGAAACTACACGATGTATTCGAAGATTTTAAGGCATATGAGTTCGAAATGAGATCTAGGACTGAAGAAGAAGTCTCGGCCTCAACATCAACCAGAGCACTAATCACATCTACAGAACCGGTTGCACTTGCACCTGCACCTGCACCGGCCCCTGCACCTGTACCGATCAGAACCGCCGAACAGTTCACCGAGGATGCCATGGCAATGCTTGCACAGAAGTTTGGGACGTTCATGAAAAGAAGCCAACAGACAAACAACTACTATGGTGATAAATCCAATGTAAGATGTTATAACTGTAATTGTTTGGGACATTTTAAGTGGGAATGCAGGAACCGAGGAGGGATACCCAGAAACCGGATTACCAAAATAACCGGAACAACTATCAACAAACCGGTGAAGGAAGTGAGGTACCGAAAGCACTGATAGCCGATGATGGAGGAAGCTTATGGGCTCACAGTGACAGCGATGATGAACTCACATGCCTCATGGCAAATGAGGAACACGTATTTGACTCTCCTTGTGAAGAATTTACTAAAGATGAACTATACAATGCATTGAATGACATGGTAGAAGAATATAGGAACTTACTAGCCATGCTGCCTAAGCACCTCAACATTAGAACCGATCCTATAACACCCATTCCGACAGAACCAGAGGTACCCATTATAACTGAACCGGAGGTCGTATAACCTGATGATACCCATACCTTAGAGACCGAGTTAGATCCTAAGACCGAACAATCCAGTGAACCGGCTAGAGAATTAACCAAGGAAGAAAATGCCTGACTTCAATATAAGATGGCTGCATATAAGAGATCTAGTGATATAGTAAAGAAAATGTGTAGTCATTACAGACATCCTCGTTGCAAGTTTGGCCTAGGATACACAGAGGATAGCTCCAAAGACCGAAAACCCGTAGAGAAAGTAAGGTTTACAAGAAGTAACCTTCCCCTTATAAAATTCATTAAAAGCTCCTGGACCGCTGAAGAAGAGTTGACCGCATACTACAGGGAAGAAAAGCTAAAATACGACTATGTTGGTCCAACCGACTCTGAGAAATGGCTTGACCCTGTGAAAAGAAAAGCCGAAATCCTCAAATATATGAAAACCTATCCAAACCGCATAAGCCAAACTAAAGATCACCAAACCGAAGATCATCACCATTTAAGACCTATGTAGAAAAACCGAGATACACAAGACCGAGTGCCAAAAGGACAGTTAAAACCCTAGCAAAGAAGACCGTCCGGTTTATCAAGGTTTGGATACCTAAGGGACTAATCGCATGTGGACCCAAGTAAATGTGGGTACCAAATAGTTGTAAATATGTACATTTTGCAGGATCTAAAGAAACGGCTAGGAAACTCTAAATGGTTCTTGGATAGCGGCTGCTCCAGGCACATGACCGGAAACAGCAATTTGCTAACCGATATCAGAACAGTAACCGGTGCTCTAATCACCTTCGGTGACAACTCAAAAGGTAGAACTGTGGGCAAGAGTAAGATTGTCCATGGTAACCTAACTATTGATAATGTACTTCTAGTTGAAAACCTACGCTTTAACCTACTTAGCATTAGTCAGATGTGTGATGCTGGATACACGGTAGAATTTCTTAAACATGCATGCTTAGTTAAGAACTCTCAAGGTAGTGTACTACTAACCGGAAATAGGATAGGTAATATCTACAAGGTAGACTGGAAAACGAATGTAGAATATCCTATATGCATGATAGCTAAGACTGATCAAACCTGGTTGTGGCATAAGAGACTAAACCATCTAAACATGAAAACTTTAAACTACATTCGCGGTAAAAAGCTAGTTGAGGGCATTCCTGATATAGTATTTAATCAAAATAAGGTTTGCTCAGCATGTCAAATGGGTAAACAAACTAGGTCAACCTTTAAGAGTAAAGGAAACATCCAATCTAGCCGATGCTTAGATCTTCTTCACATGGATTTATTTGGACCAATTCAGGTTGTTAGCCTATGAGGTATGCTCTACACCATGGTAGTTATTGATGATTATTCTAGATTTACATGGGTAATATTTCTACCATCTAAACGTGAAACCGTATCAAACCTGATTACACTCCTTAAGCGCCTGCAAAATGAAAAATCAACTCGCATTAATAGCATTCGAAGTGATCGAGGTACCGAATTTACCAATAGTACATTAAACGCATATCTTGATGAATCCGGCATTAAACACGAGTTGTCTAGTGCCAGACTCCTCAACAAAATGGTCTGGCCGAGAGAAGAAACCGGACTCTCAAGGAAGCCGCACGGTCCATGATAGCCGATTCCGGCATTGCTCAAAAATTTTGGGCTGAGGCTATCAACACTGCATGTTATACACAAAATCGGTCTTTAATTAACAAGTTTCACAACAAAACACCGTATGAGGTTTATTTTAACAGGGTTCCCAAAATTAAATACCTCAAGATTTTCGGTTGTAAGTGTTATATACATATAAATGGTAAAACCCAACTCACTACTTTTGATGCAAAAACCGATACCGGGATCATGCTAGGATACTCAGCAGTAAGTAAAGCATATAGAGTGTATAATAATAGAACTGCAACCATGGAGGAAACAATTCACATTGTTTTCGATGAATCGGTTGAAAGTAATACTGCTTCATGCTTTGATCTACACAACAGATTGGAAAATAACAATATCCATTCTGATAGTGAAGATGTGACTCCGGTCTTCAGGCGGTTTGTCCATGACCAAATGGGTAATATTGAAACCCAGCCGGATCAAGCTGTTCCACAACAGGAAGCTGACACTTCGGTCCAATCCGAGGAAGTCGGTCAGTCTGACAATCCTGTTCAGCCTACCGACATGTCTGGCCCTGATCAAGTAAACGGTAATTTGGTAGACATCCCTGAACTGAATCTCAGAAGAAACAGTAAACATCCTCCTGAGCAAATCATAGGTGACCCTTCAGAACCTGTTCGAACTAGGGGTCAACTTCTGGAAGGATACTTTAATTCCACTTTTATATCCCAGATTGAGCCGAAAAGAATAGATGAAGCATTGTCAGATCCAGATTGGATCTTGGGAATGCAAGAAGAGATAAACCAGTTCGAGAGTAGTAAAGTCTGGTACCTAGTCCTTAGACCGAAGGATCAATCGGTCATAGGAACAAGATGGGTATTTAGAAACAAACTCAATGAGGACGGTTTGGTCACGAGGAACAAAGCCAGATTAGTGGCACAAGGTTACAAACAGGAAGAAGGCATTGATTTTGAAGAATCATTTGCTCCTGTAGCTAGGATTGAAGCCATTAGAATTTTTCTTGCCTTTGCTGCTTTCAAAAACATTAAGGTTTTTCAAATGGATGTTAAAAGTGCATTCTTAAACGGTGACCTACGTGAAGAGGTGTATGTTGAACAACCACCCGGTTTCAAGAGTGCTGCATTTACAAACCATGTCTACCGATTAAATAAGGCTTTATACGGTCTAAAGCAAGCACCTAGAGCCTAGTATGATACACTAACTGCATTTCTATTACAACATGATTTCACCATCGGTTCGGTGGATAAAACATTGTTTAAATTTGAAAAGAAGGAACATATCCTACTTGTTCAAATCTATGTAGATGATATCATTTTCGGTTCCACTGATCCTAAGCTATGTGATAAATTCTCAAAAATGATGACTGACAAGTTTGAAATGAGTATGATGGGAGAATTAAGCTTCTTCCTAGGTCTTCAGGTTAAACAACTCAAGGAAGGAACTTTCATAAGCCAATCTAAGTACACCAAGGAACTTCTAAAGAAGTTTGGAATGGACACATGCTCCTCAGCGGCTACTCTAATGAGCTCATCAATTAAATTGGACAGGGACGATGAGGGCCAATCGGTAGACCAGATCGCATACCGGGGCATGATCGGCTCTCTCCTATACTTGACAGCGAGTAGACCGGACATTCTGTTAACAGTCGGTGTGTGTGAGAGATTTCAAGCAAATCCAAAACAATCCCACTACACAACCGCAAAGAGGATATTGAAGTATCTAAAGGGCACACCTGATGTCGGTCTGTGGTATCCAAAGGACTCGTCCTTTAATCTAACAAGTTACTCAGATGCAGACTATGCAGGATGTAAGATCGACAGAAAAAGTACCAGCGGAACATGTCAGTTCCTAGGTGACCGGCTTGTCTCATGGCATAGCAAGAAACAGACATCGGTGGCCACATCCACTGCAGAAGCTGAATACCTGGCGGCCGGAAGCTGCTGTTCACAATTACTTTGGATACAACAACAACTGAAGGACTTCGGTGTCACAGCCGAAGAGTCCCTAAGAGTCATCGAACTTTGGACCTGATTCCCAAATCGGGATACGTAGGCAGCCCATGTGGGCTCGGTCCATCGGCCAATGTGTAAGCCATTCTTCCCAAGTCTTTCTTTCTTTTTCGATGATTGCGGAAGAAAATGTGACAACACGAGTGCCATAGCAATTACTTACAATCCGGTTCTTCACTCTAGGACCAAGCATATTGACATAAGGCACCACTTCATCCGGGAACATGTCACGCTGAAGCATATCCGGCTGGAATACGTATCGACTGATCAACAAGTAGCCGATATCTTCACGAAGCCTCTACAGGAAGCTAAGTTCTCTCAATTCAGACTTACTCTCGGTTTAACCGACATTAGTCAGATCCTTCCTAAGGACGCTTAAAAAGGAAACCGGTTCGGACAGATAAAACAGGTAGTTCCTCCTTAACTGTTGAACTTCAAATCTTCAAGATACCTATGGAAGAACCGCCAAGTTCATCAGATAGAGTAAACCGACCGGCTACTTCGTGCATGTACCAAATAACCGCATCGGGATGAACAACTGATGACTGACCGGTTCGGAAGCAGGTTATCATAGATTATTTGAATTTCAAACAGAAGTGGAATAATTATCAGTATTTAAAGAATCTGTTCTGAAACATTGCCTTTTCAAAGGAAACTGGTCGCACCTAAAAAGACGTGAAGATCTGATATCTTTCACAGTCCAGGTCTATGACCAACACCTTATACTGCAAACATACCTATTTCATGCAATGCATATTTATCCTGCAGTTAATAGATATCATCCCATTTAATACCTGGAGAATAGGATAATCCCCAAACTAGTATTTAAGTAAATCAAACAATCACCAAAACACTCACAAGACAAAAGATCATTCTCTCACTAAGGCAAAAATGTCTCAGTTCCCCAACATCCTTCAGGTTGACTTTCAATCCTGTTCAAGCACAGAACACTATGAAGTGTACAAGATAATCAAATCCCTGGAGGATACCGGTCTTCGGTACTTCCTGGACGACAAACACACCATTTATCCTGAATCAATACTAGAGTTTTTCTATCACGCCAGGGTATTCAGGGGAACCCCCACTTTGAAACTCACATTCAATCTAAAGTGGGAGGTATCGTCTTTGATTTCACCGAAAGGGACTTTGCGCGGTGCTTTAGCCTGCCAAAGAAAGGGTTGACAGATCTCGATGTTCCAGCCAACATAAAGGCCGAGATCTCCCTCGCCCTCGCACGGTCTGACGAACCGGTTGAAGATCACGGTACAAAATCAGACTTGAGAGCTGAATATCAGCTCCTCAATGATGTGATCGGTAGGAGAATCTTCGGGAAAGATATCACAAATACCTACAGTACCTCGAACTTCAACATGATGGCGGCTATAATCACCGGTACACCGGTGAACTGGTCTAGGGTGCTGTTTGACGTTCTCATCTAGATGGTTGGCATCCGATCAGTCGGTCTCATCCCCCAACTAAGCTTCCTTCTTATGGAGCTTGGTGTTCCAACCTGTCCCGGAGAAGGTTTGAACCAAGCCCAAGTGCTGAGTAAAGAAGTAACCGACTCTTTTTATGAGCGGTTCGAGAGAGCTTGGAGGAGAAGAAACCGCCGCAATAACTGCAACGGTGTCGTCAACTCTCATGAACACTAAGTCACTCCTTCCTGCACCCGGTCGTTTTGCTTCATGCACCGGGTGTATCTTTATCCAACCTATCTTTGAACGTTTCGGCTTGATCTATGTCTTCTTCGGTTTTACTTATGTTCCTTTTGATCTTATGCTTTCTTCGTTGTTACTCATGCCTTATTCGACACTATCTATGTTGCTTTTGGTCTCCTTTAATTAATCTCGGTCGTGTTCATGCAATTAATGAAAAAGGAATCCTTAATTAATGAGATAACCCCCAACCACCTGAACATTTAATATCCAACTAACTTGGTTACTTCTCAACTAATACCTACCTCGGGCTCCGCAATCTGCCTCTTCCCAATACACCTTGGAAACATAAAGATTCTCTTGTCTAATAAAACAAAACTGACAATCAAAGCTTATGTTTTCCCTCCAAAACCGACCCTATATAAGGAGCCATCTTCTAATCAACTTACCACATCCTAAATCATAAAACACTTCTGAAATCTCTTGAATTCCATCTCTCTCAATACCGTAATCATGCCGAGCCGAACATTGGGAAACTTTTTGAGCGTTGACTTCCACTCTTGTATGGAAGAGTGGGATGGAAATCTTGAAAATGAGGTTATGTTTCAATCACTCACTGCAACCGGTCTTCGACCCTTCCTCGAAGAGGCCGGTCCCATTCTCTTGGAAGATGTCAAGGCCTTCTTTCGAAGCGCCTGCATTAGGGGAAATTACATCGTCTCTACAGTAAGAGACCACACCTTCTGGATTGATGAAGCCGAATTTGCTTCATTATTCTGCCTACCCACGGAAGGATTCTCTGACTTTCCAACACTAGAGGACCTTGCGGGATTTGAGCACGCACTATACCTCTCGGCCACCATTTATCCGGTGGAACACTATGGGTCAAAAACCCAACTCGCTAGTCACGGTCAACTTCTTCTCGAGATCGTGACTCGGTCTATCCTATGTCAGTCACCGAATCAACGGTACTCTAGAAATACCTACAACATAATGACTCACATTATTGGCGAGACGGCCATCAACTGGTCAACGGTCATATTCCAAAACCTGAAGAACATGGTGCTGACCAAGAAAGGTCTCGGTTATGCACCACATATAAGTAAGCTGATTCTCAGGTACCGGCCAGAGTTTGGACCGGGCACACCGGCCTCCTCTTCGAACATCCTTGACAAGGATTCGGTGGAGGAAAGAATTTCCAGAATGTCTCTTCCATAGGCTGTACCTTTCCATTGCTTATGTATGCTTATTTCAATACCGATTTATCTGTCGGTCTTCTTTCTGCAATGTTTCTTCAATACAATCTCATTTCAGTTTAAATGACCGAGTTTTCTTAACATCTAAAATATCTAAGTAACTGATTAACATTATCAAAACAACCGCGTTCCTATCCGGCTTCAAAGAAAAACCGCTCAAACTCAAAAGTTTGCAAAACTCTACTCACTCTAAATACTCGGTTAAACTTAGAAACCGCAGCATCAATCGGTCTCAAAAAGGGATTGCGTCATCAATGACGAAAGCAAAAGTTTTGGGGGAAATTTCCCGCTCAAAAACCCCCGCCCATGGTTTGGCGCATATTCCGTTCCCGCCCATGGTTTGCCGCTCATTTGTTTTGGAGGGAAATTTCCCGCCCAATGTTGATGGGACGGTTGGGCTTCCAAATCGCATCTATAAAAGGGACTCTCAGTCATTTTATTTCATTCTCACGCGATATTACTTTCTCTCTCTAAGCTCTCAAACTCTCTGAAGCGGTTATTTCTCAAACTTTCTCAAACTCTCTAAGATGGGGCGCGATTCGGCCTTGTTTAAGCAATTGACTCAGGTGGATTTCGAGGAAATCCGACAGAAAGGCACATCTACGGTAAAGGAGGTTATTGACCGGGTAGCCGAAACCGATCTGGAGTATTTTCTTGGTGGCCCTCATGTTCTTTATAAGGATGCGGTTAAGGAATTTTTCGATACCGTAACTATCTCTACCGATAAGATCACCGCAACTGTATGCGGTACTGAAATAGAGCTCACCGACGCATCGGTGGCAAAGAGCCTGTGTCTTCCAACGGCCGGCCAGGATGCAACGGAGGACATCGAGATTAAAACTTTTGAGGCAGCATGCCAGATACTCTCGGCGACTAAGGAGCCGATAAAAGTATCCGGTAGCAAATCAACGTTGAAACCGGAGTATATTCCAATCTGTGATATCTTTGCAAGGGAGATTCTAGTAAGGGGAGGAAACTATAGCAGCCTAACAAAGGACAAAATCAGGATGCTGATCGGCCTGATAGAGGGAACAAAGGTTAACTGGGCAAAGACAGTGTTCCACAACTTAATGGAAATGGTGAAACCGGACTCAAACCGGTCTTGGGGATACGCCGTTCCTCTAGGTAAGATCTTCCTTCATCTTAATCTCAACATTGGTCCGGGCGTCACCATCTGCTCAAGAAGCCTGATACGGTCCAAACAATTCCTGGAAAGGAAGCAGCCGGCCCCCGGTTCCACAGGTGGCCGAAAGAAGGCAACCGGCAAGAAAGCGGCCCCAGCCAAAGAAAAGGCTGAAAGCAAAGGAAAAGAGAAAGTAACTTTCTCGGAACCGCCACATCAAACGGAGGATGAAGAGTCGGCTTCCCATTCTGAAAAAACCGATACAGAAAAGACCGATGACGAAAGATCGGCCAATGAAGAAGAGCATTCGGGCCAGAGCCCCGATAATGCCGGTCCTGGCACCAATCCCGAGACCACCGAGGGTGGTGAAGAGGATGGTGAAGAAGGTGGTGAAGAAGCCGGTGATGGAGACGACAACAAAGATAATGAGGAGGACGAAGAAGTAGAGGCCGATAGGGTAACTCTGAAAGTCCTAAAGGGCACCATACAGCGAGCCGAGACGATTGAGGAATTATACCTGGAATGGCACGAGCACCGGTTCGGCAAACCGTATAGGCAAATCCTACCGGGCTACACAGACGTGGAATGCCTCCATAGACTGAAGAGAGTGGAGGACGTGATCATGGATCTCACAAAATCCAATACAATTGAAGAGGTATTACACAGAACCTACCTCTTAAAACCACAGGCACAACTACGGAAGCTAATCATACGCATCCGGAAGATTACGGAGAAGTTCGAAGAGGTTGGACCGGAAGACACCTTAACACCGCGGGTGTTGGAAAGGCTTGAAAAAGCCAAAGGAGACCTTATTCAAGAAATTGACCGGCTGGAGGCAATGTACAGTCAAAGGGAAATACCGGTCTATACAGCTCCCCGGATCGAAACAAGTCCGGATCACTGTCCAACACCTCCAAGGGAGAATGCGGCATCAGAAGAATCCGATGAAAGGGCGGATCCTCATCTCACCGGGCAATCTCCACTTACACAACCGGAAGTCTCCGAATCAGACTTCACAAAGGAATGGGTTGAGAGCCGCTTTCAAGAGTTTTAAATCTCTGAAGTTCTCCCTTTGAAGGAGAAATTCCATAGAACCGTTTGCTCGGCACTCAAGTTCACCGACACCACAAGGTATCTTTTGGATAGAACACAGGACCGGTTCACAGAAATCGATGAAGATCAACAGGAAGAAGCGGTTCTGCGCAGCAAACATCTTAAGCGAACCGTGATTTTGGAAGATACGACTTCCGAGTTAAAGGAGAACTTTGACCGGCTTGAAAGAGAGACCGATCAACGACTGACGGAGGTTGCTAACGATCTGGTCGGCACAACACTCAGACGGGTTTCCGAACTTGAGAAGAAGAATGCCGGTCTCGAGGACGAACTCAAGGCGCTCTCCGCTCAAGTTACCGAACTGCTCCAAGCCAAGATAAATGCGGATGCCGCGGCTGTAGAGGCTGATGCCCAAGCGGCTAAGAAGGTCCAGGATGAACTGGACGCCGAAGCAAGAAAAGAAAAGGAGGCACCGCGACCATCGCAGCTTACCGAAGAAGAAGAGGAAGCCGAGCGACTTCGAAGGGCAGAGGCCAAGTTCCCGGGACTTACAAAGAAAGCAGCCGCTCAAGCTGCGAAGGATGTTGCGCGGTTAGAAAGGGAAAGACGGAGGCTGGAAGGCTTCGCAGAAGACAACAAAAAGAAAAAGGCGGCCTCTTCCGTTTCAATTCCGACAAAGTGAAAAAGGGAACCTTCAAAGAAAGTTCAAATAGCCGACTTGCTCAATGAGGTCACCGAAACGCAGCAGACTACTCAAGTCGAAGAGGAGGTTGAAAAACGCCTGCAGCCCCGGTCTACAAGACAACGAGTCTCCGAACCGGCTAGTCAACCGCAATCGGTGAAGAAGAAGTGGAACATATATGATTTCTCGGACTCAGAATAGGGGCTCTCTTTCCTTTACTTGTCTTAGTATTTCTATATATTATTTTTGGTTATCTATCATATATATAGAACTATTTTTGAAACCGGCCATCTTTTGCATATCTACTTGGTTTTGATAATTTTAAATAAAATAATCAAAAAGGGAGAAATTGATAAGATAAAAGATAAGACCGTTCCAAAATTTTTCTCAAAATTTTTCGAAAAATTCTCCTAAGTCAGTTTCAAAAATCCGGACAAACAAAACAACCGGCCTACGGTTGCAAACTTACATAATTTTGATAATTTTAAATAAAATAATCAAAAAGTGAGAAATTGTTAGATAAAATTAGACCGGTTCAAATAAACCTAACTTAAATAAACCTTCCATGCAGGAACAAAGAACCGGACCGGACAAACAAAAGAACCGGCTAAGAAAACTAGCCGGTCAAGCTACTAAACCGACCAAGAATACTTGGAACATGACCGCACAAAGAAAGGATCGGCCAAAGCTTAAAACCGGAAACATCAGACAGCCGACCGGCCACAAGGCAAAGGAATAACCGGAAGAAGTCCAGTTACATCACTCATACCGGAAGCCATCCGGTTAAGTCAAATGACCGACCAGTACAAGAAGACAAATCGGGTATCTGTTGAGAATGATACCAAAGGAACAGACTAAACACTTCCATATCCATACAAGTCTGAGGAAAGACTGCAGGCTGCAGAAGACAGTCCTACCGGATCTTTCCACTTCAGGATAAGTCAGAAAGGAGATCTTCCAAGTACAGACAACTGTCTAACAGACAGTGTCTACATTGAGTAAAAGACAAACCTAGCAGGTTTGTCTTACATACCGGAAGAACAGACTGCCAAGTCTGAGGTTGACCATCAGGTCTGAGGAAACGACCGTAGATCTGAATCTCTGAATCACTGAACATCTGCACCCCTGCTCAACCAATCAGATTCAAGGCAGTAAAATATGACCGTTGGCATATTTCACCTATAAAAGGGGCAGTTGAAGAAGAGTAAATGCGTGACACACAGCGAGCATTTAATTTACAAGTGAAAATAGTGTGCTCTCGCTAGAAAGCCTAGTGTTAAAGTTGAAGTGTTTAATCTACAATTCCGGTACAAATTGTAAGAGTGTTATCGAGCAGGAAATAAGTCTCGATCGGATTGTATTTGTATTCCTTAGTGAATATCCTTCTCGCGGTTTCGAGAGGAAGGGGTGACGTAGGAGTTTTATCTCCGAACATCCATAACATCGGTCTTGTTATTTACTTTCTGTCGGCTCCATTGTCTAACCGATTTACACTAACTTAACTACACCGCTCTAAACTGACTCTATATTATCCATACCGAATCACCAGGTTACCGAAACCGACCCACCATTTTTCAAACCTTCATCATCCGAAACCGGCCTTGCGTACTATACAAGTGTGCTGCTTCAACCTGAAAGCAAACCCCTTCTGCACTTGAACCTAGTTCAAGGGTTTGTGACAGGTTGTGTAGTATTGAAACCCCGGTGTTAATCTCTAACCGGATTAACCACCACCCTTCGAGTGAGAACCGCTAACCGGTCCAACCCCCGGTCCTCCAGCGGCTACCTAGATCCTAACAACAGCATTCGATACTCAATACTTCTCCCATTGGTTGTCGGCTACTTATTTGTTCTAACTTTCTTCTCTTTGTTCTCGCCTTCAAATTTTCGTGGATTCAAACTTGGTTCCATTTTCACATTAGAACTTTTATTTATAAATTTTTAATTATGTTATTGACTTATTTATGACTTGTGACTTCATATATTAGTTTATTTTGATTTGAATTTTTAACTACCTTCATTTTTGTGTATTTCATATGTAGATAAAAATCAAGAAGGCAACATAATAGTTTCATCAATATTGTCCAAGTAAGGATCAAATGTTCTAAAGGATGTTGATGCAGACATTGAAGAGAAAGGCGATGAAGGAGAAAGATTTGACACGAATTAATCTCGATTGATGATATTTAAAGAATGTTGACTTTACAGAAATTTCTATTTTATGAATTTTTCAAATTTTATTACTTTGTTGAACTATTTGGTCAATTAATGTGTAACGATAGACAAGACTTTTGTTTGGTGTATATTATGACTATTTGATAATGTTATTGAACTCTTGTTTTCTAGAATATTAATGATTTATATTTATTTTTATTTTTAGTGAGATAACCCGCGGGCTGGCCCGCCTAACCCGCAACCCACCTTAGGTTGGGTTGGGGATTTTCAGCCAACCGGAATGGTGGGCCGGCCCATCTTCGACCAATCAAACAATGGGTTTTGGTGGGTAGGCCCTCCCAGTCATGGTTTGGCCTGTCTGACTTCTCTACTTGAGAGGTTATCTTTTGCCTACGGATTCATCAAGGGAGGCTATTTATAGGCTCTCGAAATCGGTTGATTAACCAAGTGGGCTTCAATTAGTCAAACACCAGTAATAGTGTTTTGTTTGTTCTTCCATCTAGTTGCCAGAATAGGCATCAATGATGCACTTAGATGTAGGGGAAATGATCACTAAAGTAGGGTGATCATTTCATCTTTTGAACAGAGTCAAAATGTTGAGAAATTGTAGAGTTTTATCTTTGAAAAATCAAAGATGGTTGTTGTGCTTATTTTCTCGGTGACTGCGAGGAAGACGACGAACGAGGGAAAATAATGTCGTTTCAAGCGAAAAATCGGACGCTGAGTGTTCTATCCATGTTTCGTCCGTGACCAAGCCATCCATTGCGTTTTAGCTAACGGTCATGGGGTGCGCGTTAGCTGATTCCCTACTTCGCAGATGCATGCTCCTTCCGTTGCAGCAGGGGACGTGGGCAACGCTGGGGCGTTGGATGAAAATCCAGTGCTAATCCGATGGCTTTGATCCTTGTTACAATAGTTCTTCCGAATTTCGTCCACACAAGATCACAAATTTAATTTTTTTTATTTAAAACCTTAAGGGTTTATTTGAAATTAATTTAATTTCACCCTTTTGGATTTATTTTTAAATCTTTAAAAATACAAAATCTTTAAAATCAATATGACTTTTATTTTGCCAATATATTTTATTTTTGTATATTTTTGAGTTAAATAAATAAGTTACTTGGGATAAAATGGATTTAACATTTGTCCCCAGCTATTTATTTTAATCACTTTGATATTTCTAAGAATTTGATATAAAATAAGTACATCATTTATCCCCAAATTATTATTATTTTTATTTTGTATTTACTATTATCCTGAATTAATTTAAGATTTAATTATTACAATAATTAATCCAATTAATGTTTTAAATAGATTTTGGCCTCGGGTTTTAATTATTTTGAATTTATTTATTCAAAATAATTATTTTTAAAATTCATAAATTGGGTATGTAGAATTTTAATTCTTATAGTGTACCCCTCTCGAATCAAGTTTGATTACTACAAATTGGTATTGAAAACTGAGATTTGAGTATAAAATCTAACACTAAGCTTTTCTGATACAACTTATGTTATTGAGAGTGTTAGAAAGATAGAACCTGTAGTGAGCTGATGCTAAAGTGATTTGGTGTTTTTGTATGTAACATTCGTTGAGGTGCTTTCAAGCATTGGCCAGGGATCTTTCCTTGGTGATTATTCTAACAAGGCTAGTTTTTGTATCTTGTTTCACAGATCTTAAAAAATCTTCGTAAAATCCACATGGTAAGGATATAGAGACAATCATAGACATTTTGTTGAAAAATCAACTCTTATTAGCATGAATATCACTAAATAATTAAAGATAGTTATATACAAATGGCTAATGATCAATGCCACATTATGAGACATGAAGGTTTTGATAACTTTTCATGTGGGTTACTAACAAGTAACATCCTAGAATGATCATATGTATATAATCACGGGACTATCGACAGATAAGTCCTAGTGAAAGGTGATGAGTTTATCACATATCTTACTAACAAGTAATTCTTAAGACGATCATATAAAAATAATCTTGGTACTATCAACAAATATTTTTATTCTATTTGTGGATTATGAAAAAGAACATATTGAGATATAGGATTTGGAGATACCTATTGAGAAATAGGGTTTTACTTTGAGTACCTATTGAGAGATAGTTTGGTTATGATCATGTACATATGATCTCTATACTTGTCCATAGACAAGACTTAGTTTTCTATTGAGAGATAAAGTTTTCACATTTTGTGAATTAGGAGACATACCCATTAAGAAATATGATTTTTATTGGATACATATCGAATGATAGAGTTTAAACGGATCATGTATGAATGATCGCGACACCATCAACATATGGGATTTGAGATACCTATTAACAAATAGGGTTTCGACTTTAGAGTGTCTATATAGAGATCGGGTTTTGTCACCTATCAAGGGATAGGGTTTTTAATTTACAGTACCTATCGAAGGATAGAGTTTTGATAGGATCATGTACGTATGATCATTGGATTTTGACTACTTTTCCCTCTTTCCTTTTCTTTCTCGATCGCATCATAGTGATTATTGTCGGTTTTAAGCATATTTTTCATGTTGTGGAAGGTTTTGATGGCGAATTATACAGAATATCTATTGTTAACGCTCTCTTAGATCATATCGATTTGTTGTTTCTCACTTGGGAGGGAATTAATTTCTTCAACAATAGATTTCCATCATTCGATGAAGATGAAGAACTTCTCATTGTTTAATATTCTTCAACCTGTTCTCTGGTCGCTCCAGCTTGAGGTGCATGGTGAAGCGTTATATAAATATGGCTGTCAGTTCCTCAATAATTTGAAAATATGTTGCCTTTTTACTTGTGATACCAACGTAGAGCGGTGTCGTCGAGGTACTAGGGGAATAGGTGGAGAACTATCGGTTCACTAAGTCGCAATGGGGTCATTGCAGATGTATAGATCTTGAAGAAAATAGACGGGTCACTTTTTTTGATGTATTTGGATGTATTTGGATATGGCTGATAATTATTTGATACCTAGTGGGATAACTTTTCATTCAACAGTTTTCATGAAATCCTCATAGTCATAGTGTTCCTCTATACTTTTTCCCTTAGACATTTTATTTAGTTCGTCTTGCATATCTTCCTACATAACTTGAACTTGAGCTTTATGGCGTTCATATTTCGTAAAAGGTGGTTGTTCTGCTACCAGAATGGGTCTCCCATGTGGTCCCTTAAGATTGAGTTACTCTTTGTGTGTCTCGTATTAGGAATATGTGGTTGGATCGAAATCTTCGTCGGAGTCTTCATAGGAAGAAACTTCCTCTTGAGTTCCAGGCTGAATAGGATAGGGATATATTAGAGTGAATATCACCGAGATTTGTTGGTTAGGAAATCGAGAGGAAGAAGGAATATTTTTGGATGTGGACAGTATTTGATGATAAGCTATAGTGCTCATGATCAACGCGAGTTGTTCCGTCACATGTTGCAAAGCTACCTTCATTTCCCTGAATTTGGTCATAGAGACCGTTTTAGGTCTTGTTGTTTCGAAAAGTGAGGTTTAAGTCTTAATATACAAGAAATTGAAAGTTTGTAGTCTTTCGACTCAATCTAATAGTCTACCTATCTTAGACAATAAAATGTAACGTTTCCGAATATCTATTTTTGGGGGTCGTATCAGCTGCTATAGTCTTTGACTATTGCGAAGTAAAAGAGGTGAGGGTTTGCAATTGTAACAGAAGTACAATATAATGCATATGCATGTAAGATGAATCCTACAGAACGAACATCTCATTGTGATTCAAAAGTTAAACATAGAGTTGTTATATAAACACTCGTTAAGTTTTTTACTTGCGATCTCTCTTGTTGACATTTACAGAGAGAGTTTAAAAGGGAGAATCTGAAGATAAAGGCTGTAGGTTTTAAGTTCTACTATAGCCCATTCCTACACTTGAAGCTTCCTCCTCGTCAATCTTTTTGACATGTTCATATTCTTTGAGCATGATGGTCATGTAATTCTTCTTCTCCTTCGTAATGCCCATCTAGGAGGCATTGTGCCACTTTTCGAGATATCTCACATAGGTATTGTGGTCAATCGGCCTGTCTAAAACGATGAAACTTCTCGTATAAGCATAAAATTACGACCAAATTGATTCAACACATAGTGAGTGTATTAGGAGGTGACCCATTCCAAGCCCATAAGCATGATCATGAGTTCATCATCCATCATGTAAGTCATCTTCGTGATGAGATATCACATGAGCAATTCCCTATTTTTGTTATCATTCTTTACGAGAGGTTTAAGCGTGATTTTCCTTATTCTTTGGTATTGAAGAGTAGGGGACATGATGTCTTTGGGACATATAGGCGGTAGGCATTTGAGTTTATCAAGCAACCAGATGTAGAGAACTTGAGGTGAGCCTCTTTTTCTCATAGTAGAGGTTAAGTATGAGTCATCCAACCCCATCAATGTTTCATCCAGAATGATACATGAGGGGTATTTGTTCCCCTACACATTTAGTACCTCTTGAATTTTGGAGGATGGCTTGTCTTCCGCTGGATCCATGAAGAAATAGACCAACATGACCGTTAATGTCATCACGGAGGAACCCAATGTTAAAAGGAATTTCTCTATTTTAGTCCTCTATTTTTGTCAATTTTGGATGTCAATGACATTCTTTTTGAGGATCGTCTCGGATGTTATCTTGGTATATCCTCATTCTTCTTGTAAGAGCTTCCTCAAGGATATTGATTCCACAAATGGCTTCAAATGCAGAATATTAATGTTGTCCATTATCAAGATAGCTCAGAATTCTTCTATGGTTAGACTCCTTTGTATTTATCCCATAAAGTATACCCGGCCTGTGGGGTTCCACGTCCTTTGTATTTTCATCATGAAGGTTTTGTTTATCTTGAAGTTTATAAGCCTCATGATGTGAGTTAGTCCATAGATTCCATGCTTCTACTCGTTTTCATGGAAGTTGTCGATCCATGGGATCATGGAGATATCCTTTAGCATAGACATCGTCTGTGATTGGAAATTCAATTTTTTTACAAAGATGTGAATGTTTTGAAGAATGAACGTTTTTGAGATGTTCACTTAGACTATATATGAATATATATAATATATATATAATAGTCACATAAGGGTTGTAGTGACGAGGTTTAGTTGTTTGGGCACGATAAACAACAAGTTTGTGAGAGATTATCTTGGTTTTTTCTACTAAGGAGAATCATGAAAGAGTATCATTCACTGATAGTGGAGTGGGTAAAACTGCCGGCATAAATCAGAGAATATCAACTAGATTGGGAATTTCCCCCACCTCCACAATGCCCACGTCCTTCCGACGGCTCATCGCCAAATGGTAGGGTCGATCCCATGCATTTTGGTTTTTCCTCTCGAACATTTATCATTTAGTAACAAGTTGTCGTTCCTCATTAATAATATTTGTACATAATTTGTAGAAGTGGCGACTCCAATCGTGTACTTGATAGAAAAATTAAGTAAGTTAATTTTTGGAACCGGCCAGACGAACTAAACAATCGTCAATTTTCATGTGCAGGTACAGATCAAAACCGTGTGAACCGGTTGGCGTATCAAAACCGGTTGCTACTATACTTCAAAGAAACCAGTTTCAAGTGATCAAGTTAAAGATCAGAGGAACCGGTTTTCACTTTCTCAAGCGACAGGTTAGCCAAGACATAAACTTACATACCAACCGGATAATACAGCACAAGACACAAAAACCGGAAAATTCAAACTTCAAGAGTGACGCACCATGACGAAAGAAACGTGTCTTGAAAGAATAAAAGAAGATCAGATCCGATCGGAAGCATGCGAGGAAAGCAATGATGCTTTATTGATCTTAAATTGACAACCGGAGGTGCATGTTCAACACGTGTACAAATCTGAAAACCGGCTACGTCATCTTCTGCTCAGAGCTGCCTGCATGACTGCCAGGTGTTGAGGAAAATGAAGCGTTCAAGCAACCTTTCTGCATCAGGCGTGATAATGATCAACCAATCCAGAGGAGAGAGAAGAAAGTAACCGTTGGCTACTTTCAGCTATAAAAGGAAGATCAAACGTCTTCATTTAATGCAGAAGTTGTGAGCATCATCAGTTCTGAAAGTTGTAGATTACGAATTACGAAAAACATTAAATTTTAGAGAGATAAAGTCCTATACTGTAAAACCGGTGTGTCTAAAACCGGAAGTTTTTTGTGTGTTGTTGTGTTGAGTTGTTGTATTACATCAAAGTGTGAGTTTGGTGTAACCGGCGAGTAGTGAAGTTGGGCTCGACCGGCAGTATTGTTGTAACTCTAAAAGTTAGTGGAGATCCAGCTCATAACCTGAGAAGAAGGGGTGACGTAGGAGGGTTTGCTCAGAACATCCATAAACAAATCTCTGTCTTGTGTTCTTTCCTTTGCTTTTATTACTTAGCCTAACCTCAAACTAATCCTACTCCTAAAACCGATCACTCACATCCATAAAACCGACTCCTCCTAAAACATCATCTAAAGTCGCAAAAGTTGCTTCAACCTGAAACAGACATTTCCGCCCTGGAACCCGGTTCAAGAGTCTGTGACAGATTGTGTAGTGCTGAGAACGGTTATAGTCTCTAACCGGACTATCACCAAAGTGGTGTGTGTGTCGTAAGCGGCCACCCTTCCCGAAACCGGAAAACACCCCGGTCCTCCAAGGGCGTCCCCGATCCTAACAAGTGGTATCAGAGCGAGGTTCTTAGCATTCAAGCAACCAAAGAAGATGGAAAGCATGACCCACAGCGACAAGCCGCCAATGCTAAACAACGAAGCGTTTAGCAGTTGGAAGAAACAGATGTATCTACATCTGATTACGTTAGATGATGAGATGAGCCGAGTCCTGAAAGAGGGACCGATCAAGATCAACAAGGAGGAAAACCTATGGACAAGCGAAGATCGAAGACGGAGTAACCTGGACAACCATTGCATGAGGCACATCTATAAGGCTATAGATGATAACACTTTGAATAAAATATCAGAGTGTGAAAATGCAAAAGAAGCCTGGGAAATGATCATTCAGATCCACGAGGGAAACGAAAGAACCAAGGAGAACAAAATCTTGGTGGCTATACAAAAATATGAAAATATAAGGATGAAACCGGGAGAAAATATGAAGGAATTCAGCAACCGGTTCACCAGTGTAGTCAACGAACTTCAAACACTCGGGAAGAAGTATGACAACCGAGAAGTGATCATCAAAGCCCTAAGATCTTTGCCAAGCACATGGGATATCAAGACCATGGTGATGAGGGAGTCAAGCACCCTTGGGCAGATGAAGTTGCATGATGTGTTCGAGGACTTGAAAGCCTACGAGTTCGAGATCAAGTCTCGGATCGAAGACGAAGCATCCACATCAACCGCAACCAGAGCTTTGGTTACATCGGTGGAACCGGCGGTTCAAGTATCAACCGCACCGGCTCCAGTCAAAAACACCGATCAAATTACGGAAGATGTGATGGCGATGCTAGCTCAGAAATTCGGGAAATTCATGAAGAAGAGCCAGCCACCATCTAATAATGATTTTAATTATAACTATGTAGATAAATCAAACAAGAGATGTTATAACTGTGATGGTTTTGGACATTTCAGGTCAGAGTGTAGAAAACCAAGAAGAGACGATAAAAAACCGGAAGGAAATTATCAAGGAAACAATTATCAAGGGAATAACTATCAAGGCAACCGGTATCAGGGAAACAACTACCAAGGGAACAACTATCGGGGAAACAACAACAACCAACGAAACAACTACCGGAGAAACGATGATCAACATGCTGATGAAGGAAAGGAAATTCAAAAGGCGCTCATTGCATCTGATGGTGGAAGCGAGTGGGCATACTCCGATAATGAATATGGTGAAGAGAAAGTAACCTGTTTCATGGCAAACGACGAAGAGGTATTCGATTTTTCTTCTGATGAGTTTACCAAAGAAGATCTAGTTTCTACACTCAACCAAATGGTTGCTGAGTTCAGAAACATATCTGCTTACATACCAACTCCAATAGAACTTAAAACCGAACAAATAAATAATGATAAAACATGTGAAATCGAAATGTATGAACCGGATGAACTATTCTCCAATAATGAGAAAACAGTTCAACCGGTAACCGAAACCGATGAACGAGCAATGTACGTCACGGCTGCGTGGGAGAGATCACGTCAAGCAGTGAAACAAATGTGTAATTACAAAAGACACCCGAAGTGTAGGTATGGTATCGGTTATGAACCAAATAAACAAAATGAAACAAAACAACCTAACGGGATGAAACTCACGAAAAATAATCTTCCATTTATAAAATTTGTCAAAAGTTCACAAACCGAAAATGACCTAAAACCGGAAGAAACGCTTAAGTATATAAGTCCTAACGAATCTGAAAAATGGCTTCATCCTGAGAGAAGGAAAGTCAACCGGAAACCAAGTAAACCTAATAAAACCCGACATCAAAGAAGCCCATCACCACATAAGGCATTCTTGAGCAACAGCCAAGAAGTTAAGCCAAATATTATCAAAACAATAACCGGGAAAGTGATCCGACTCATTCAAGTCTAGATCCCAAAGGGACTAATCAACCATGGACCCAACTGAATGTGGGTACCAAAAAGGTGTAAATAATTGTCTGTTGCAGGTTAGGAGGAGCAACCGGCTAAAGAATTCGGAATGGTACTTATACAGCGGATGCTCAAGGCATATGACCGGAAACAAGGAGCTACTAACCGACATCAAGTACGAAACCGGAGCAGTCATCACATTCGGGGATAATTTAAAAGGTAAAACCGTGGGCAAGGGTAAGATTGTCCATGGTAATCTGTCTATAAATAATGTATTATTGGTAGAAAAACTAAGCTTTAATCTATTAAGCATAAGCCAAATGTGTGATGTGGGATACAAAGTTGAATTTCATAAAAACTCATGCCTAGTCAAAAATCAAGATAATGACACTTTGCTAACCGGTAACCGGATAGGAAACATTTACAAAGTAAATTGGAAAACTGACTTTGAAAAACCTGTTTGTATGATAGCCGGAAATGATCCAAACTGGCTGTGGCATAAACGGTTAAACCACTTGAATTTCAAAACAATTAACTTTATTTATTCCAAGGAACTAGTTCACGGTTTTCCAAACGTTAAGTTTTCAAAAGATAAAGTATGTGATGAATGTCAAATGGGGAAACAAGTAAAATCATCTTTCAAAAGTAAAGGAAATTATCAATCTAAAAGATGTTTGGAACTCTTGCATATGGATCTGTTTGGACCGGTTAAAGTAACCAGTTTAGGAGGCATGCATTATACTATGGTAGTTATTAATGACTATTCAAAATTTACTTAGGTTACTTTTCTAGCTTCTAAGAATCAAGCAACTCCAAACTTGATTAAACTGATTTTGAGAATACAAAATGAAAAATCCATTCGAGTAAACAAAATCATAAGTGATAGAGGAACTGAGTTTATAAACAGTAATTTAACTACTTTTCTTGATGATTCCGGTATTAGGCACGAGTTGTCTAGTGCCAGAACTCCTCAACAAAATGGCCTGGCTGAGAGAAGAAACCGAACTCTCAAGGAAGCCGCAAGGTCAATGATAGCCGATTCGGGTATCGCTCAAAAGTTTTGGGCTGAAGCCATCAACACCGCTTGCTATACACAAAATCAATCTTTAGTAACTAAACGGTTCTCTAAAACTCCTTTTGAAATTTATTTCAATCAAGTTCCAAGTGTACGGTATTTTCGAATCTTTGGTAGTAAATGTTTTGTTCACAATAACGGCAAGAATTACTTGACCGCTTTCGATGCTAAATCCGATGAGGGAATAATGTTGGGATATTCAGCTGTGAGTAAAGCCTACAGAGTATACAATACTAGGACTTTAACAGTTCAAGAAACCGCACACGTTGTTTTCGATGAATCGGTTGAACGAAACACTGCATTACCCTTCGACCTTCACAACAGAATGGAAAATTTTAATATCTATTCTGATGATGAAGACGAGGTTCCGGTTTTTAGACGCTTTGTCAAGGACCAAGCGGTTGATGCTGAAATTCAGCCTGATCAAGCTGCCTTACCGCAGAAAGTTGACGCTTCGGTTTCTACTGAAGAAATCGGTCGGTCTGACTCTGTTCAACCTACCGATCAGTCTAACCTTGATCAGCCAACCGAAAGCTTGGTAGACACGTCTCAGATTAACCTCAGAAGGAACAAAAATCATCCTCTTGAACTAGTAATAGGTAACATATCCTCACCCGTCCGAACTAGGCAACAAAATTTGGATCACTATGGAAACTCTGCTTTCATATCACAAATTGAGCCGAAAAAGGTGGATGAAGCACTGTCAGATCCAGATTGGATCTTGGCAATGCAAGAGGAATTAAACGAGTTTGAGAGAAATAAAGTCTGGTACCTAGTCCCTAGACCAAAAAACAAACCGGTTATAGGTACACGATGGGTATTCAGAAATAAACTCAATGAAGATGGTTTAGTTACGAGGAACAAAGCCCGGTTAGTGGCTCAAGGCTATAAACAGGAAGAAGGCGTTGATTTTGAAGAATCATTTGCCCCTGTGGCTAGACTTGAGGCAATTAGAATATTTTTAGCATATGCAGCTTTCAAAAACTTTAAAGTTTATCAAATGGATGTTAAGAGTGCTTTTCTAAACGGTAAAGTAAATGAAGAGGTGTATGTTAACCAACCTCCAGGTTTTAAAAATCCAGAACATGAAAATCACGTTTACCGGATGAATAAAGCCCTTTACGGCTTGAAACAAGCTCCAAGAGCTTGGTATGATACATTAACACAATTTTTATTTGATCACAAATTTACAATAGGTTCGGTAGACAAAACACTTTTCAAATTTGAAAGAAAGGAACAAATCTTACTTGTTCAGATTTATGTTGATGATATCATATTCGGATCAACCGATCCAAAATTATGTGACAAATTTTCGAAAATGATGACTGATAGATTTCAAATGAGTATGATGGGGGAAATGAGCTTCTTTCTAGGACTTCAGGTTAAGCAGATGGAAGTCGGAACCTTCATAAGCCAACCGAAGTACACAGCCGAACTGCTAAAAAAATTTGGGATGGATACATGTGTCGAAGCGGCTACGCCAATGAGTCCTTCCGTGAAGCTGGACAAAGATGACGATGGTTAAGCCGTTGACATCACAGCCTATCGAGGAATGATCGGATCGCTGCTATATCTGACAGCCAGCCGACCTGACATTTTGTTTGCGGTTGGAGTGTGCGGGAGGTTCCAAGCAAATCCAAAGCAATCTCATTATACGGCGGCCAAAAGAATTCTGAAATATCTAAAGGGAACTCAAGAAGTGGGACTTTGGTACCCAAAAGACTCAAGTTTCAACCTCATAAGCTACTCAGATGCCGATTACGCAGGATGTAAAATCGACAGAAAAAGTACAAGTGGAACCTGTCAGTTTCTGGGTGACTGGTTAGTCACTTGGAGCAGCAAGAAACAAACATCCGTTGCAACATCAACCGCAGAGGCAGAGTACATAGCGGCTAGAAGCTAATGTGCACAACTCCTCTGGATCCAACAGCAACTAAGGGATTTCGGAATAGAAGCCAAGGAGTCTCCAATCTTTTGTGACAACACCATCGCCATAGCAATTACATACAATCTGGTGTTGCACTCAAGAACAAAGCATATCGACATCCGACACCATTTCATCCGGGAGCATGTTCAGGAGAAACACATTCGGCTGGAATATGTCTCGACCGAGCAACAAGTAGCGGATATATTTACAAAACCGCTACAGGAAGCTAAGTTTTCTCACTTTCGAAATATCTTGGGACTTACTAATCTTAATCAATTGATATAATAATCATGTATGCATGTAAGAAACCGGGATATGTGTTTTGGGAGAAGCTAAAGCTTCTCAAACCATATTCAAATAGGCCATTAATAAATCAAATATGCTAACCGGAAGGAAGTCTCCGGTTATGCCCGATCACTTCATAATTTCGAATCAAATGTATGTTTACTATACGGTTGAAATAACCGGGTTGAAGTGGATAAGACAAATCCAAAGTTGAACAAATGTTGACATTAATCAACTTTTCTTCACAAACAGAAATATCCTACTAAAACCGGTCATGGAAAACCGCTTAGTACAAATGCATTCTGGTCTGATGGAATGAACTTTTCCGGTTAACCTGGGATGACTGACTGAGTTTTCATGCATATTTTGAAAAATGAAGCCTGTAATTAATAAAACCAAGTCTACCACAATCGAGATGACGACATGTGTCCATCATCAAGAGAGGGAGACTCACATCTTGTCAATAGATATTTTTCATCATTGCTATCTTGGTAATAATTAGATTTACCTTGGAAATAAACTATAGTTACTTCAACAAGTTAAGTCTATTAAGTAGCTGATGACATCATCAAGCATGCTTAAAACCTCATTAATACCAGCTGAACCCCGGGCTATATAAACCAACTACAATCCTTCACAAAACCTCACAAGATCACTATTCACAAAATATCATTCTTGAGATAAATCCTCTCTCTCAAGAACATGAACACCAACTCTTTAGCAAAGAAAATTCTATTGGTAGATTTTAATTCAATCTACCAATATGAAGATCACGAAGTCAAGGAAATGTTCTTAGCCATAGAAAGAAGCGGGCTAAGAAGCTTTCTTGAGAACAGATTCATTTTTGACTACCTAGTAGTCGAAGAACTCTTCCAAACCGGAAAGGAAGTGCACCGAGATATCATCGTTGCACAAGTTTACGGTCAAAAATTTCTATTCAGCGAGACGGATTTCGCTGTATATTGCGGTTTGCCCAATGAAGGGGTAACCGACCTAACATACTCCCCAGTGACAATGGAAGAGATGTGTCGCCGGTTCTCAGGATCTGACATCCCGGTTAAACCCTGGGGTGCCAAAAGTCAACTTTCTCATAAGTACCAGCTTCTCTGCGAGATTCTGGGAAAATCTGTCTTGTGCAGAGAGAAAAGTTACTATTACACCCAAAGGGTCTTCGAGATGATGATCGCTGTAACGGTTGGGACACCGGTTAACTGGTCCTGGATCATCTTCAGTAACCTGAAGAAGATGCTTCTTTCCAATAAAACCGGCTACGCTCCTCAGCTGAGCGGTTTCTGTGCAAGTCTGGACATCCACTCCGGACCCTTCGTCACTCTTCATCCAAGGCATGTGCTCACCAGGGAAAGAGTACAAGAGATGATCGACCGGTGGGAAGCTGTCAAAGCCAGAAGAAATCAGGCGGCTGAGGCATCAAACGTTCAAGCGACTGAGTCATCAAATGTCTAACCTGTTACTTCTTCTTTCCTTTTATCTCTCTTTTTCACAAAACCGGTAATTTTGCTGTACTACCGGTTTTGTACCTCAATTAATGAATCAGATTTCCTTACTTTTTCAAGTCAAAATCTAAAATATTCAATGTGCCATATCAAAATAAAATCATATCACTCTTGGAAACACAAATTCTCATTATCAAAAAGCATGTCTGACTTGACTAGACAAGACATGCCTTTATTCTCTTGGAAAATTACAAAGACATTAATGACTAGACATAAACGGCTAGATTTTTCAAAACTTCTCATTAAATGCTCTCAACCATTCCAAGCTATAAAAGGGGACTCAATCTTTCATTTTCAAAACACGCCTCCAAGCACTCCTTCTCTCTAAAATTTGAAAGTTAAGACAAATCCTCTCTCAAACCTCCATCATCATGTCTGCCGAACTAAGAAACACCCTTATCATCGACTTTGAGGATATCAAAGATAACGCATATTATGATTGCATCTTTCAACATATCATAGATTCTGGGCTGCAAGGCTTTCTTAAGGGTTCAGACACCATCCTCGTGGAGGAGGTGTGTGAATTCTTCAACAATGGTCATATTTTAGATGATGGCAGCATCCGCACCATCGTCGACGGCCAATTCTTCCAGTTCAACGAGGAGGAATTCGCCACCTTCTTTCACCTTCCGACCGAAGGCTTTTCTGATTTCCCGACGCCGTACCTACCGGCTAAGGAAGACTTTTTCAAGATCTTTTCTTCTTCCTACACTCCTATCAAGGACTTCGGGAAGAAAGAAAATCTCGCTCCTCACTACCAACTCTTTCATAATTTGGTCCAAAGGTCTATCATAGGCCGAATGCCGAACCAGAACTATAGTCGAGAGGCATTCGACATTATGATAGCCATCATTCGCAACTCCGCAATAACCTGGGCATCCTACCTCTACAACAAACTGGAGCAGCTCATGACCGCTGCAAGAGGAAGGATCAGCTACGCTCCTCAAATCACCCGGTTCCTGATATCCAAGCGTCGCAACCTTGGAACCGGTGTTCCGGTTGGACCATCCAAGACCATCACCATACTCATGATTCATAGGTGGTTATCAAGAATTGAGGAACGGTTTCCTCAAAACACCATTGAAAAGTGGTATGAAAGGAGGATGGAAGGAGGATGGTTCACAGAAGACTAAATTCTCTTTCTTTGTATTCTCCGGTTTCTGGTCATTTTGTTGTACGACCAAAACCGCTCAAATGTTCACTACCCTCTTTTATTAATGAAATGTTTAATTTCCAAAGTCTCCGGTTTTTAATTCATATACTTCCTTCCGGTTTTCCAAACTTATACAAAAACTTAAAGTTAACTTAAAAACTTCCGGTTAACAAGACTTCAAGTGAAACCGGAACTTCGAGCAAAAGTGAAAAATTTGAAAAATATTAACCGCCCACGGTTTTACCCCCAAAGTTTACCGCCCATTGAATTTCCGCTTTTACCGCCGAAAGTTACGGTAGTAACTTTTGGAGGGAAAATTGGCGCCAAAAGCATCAAATTGACGGTTCATCTTCAAACCGCTCAGAACCGCCATGTATATAAGTCCATATCATCCTATTCAACACTTGTACTTTCTCTCTCTACAAATCTTCAAATCTTCAAAGCTTTCATCTCTCCAATCTTCATCGATCTTCATATCTTCTTCACAAAATCATCATGGATCTAACCAAAGCTCCATTCCAATGGATGTTACAAGTGGATTTCACAGATATTGACGATTATGCCGAAGAGAAGAACAAGGCTGTTCTTCAACTTCTGAGGGATTCTGGGCTGGAAAAGTTTCTGTCTGGTCCGTTTATCATCTATCCGGCGGCGGTGACGGAGTTCTTGGCGACGGCAACACTGTCGAAGAGGAAGGTCTCGGCGACTGTCAACGGGAAGGCCATTCTCATCACCGAAGAGCTTTTTGCTGAAGCTCTCGGTCTGCCCAACACAGGTTCGGACTTAAAGATTGACTTAACCGATACAAAATCAAATGCTGCCCGGTTGGTGGTTTCTTTTTCGGGTCAAGATCTGGTGATCCACAACAGCCGGAGGAATAAGCTCAAACCAGAATACAGATGGCTGTTGACTGTCATCGCCCGGTCATTCCAAGGAAGGGGAGGTAATTTCGACAAGCTCACGAAACTCAAACTTGGAATTCTGCTGGCTATTGTCCGCTGTGACAAGGTGGACTGGGGATACGTTATTTACGAAGAATTCTGTCAGATGGTGATAAAGAAAGATGGCCGGGTGCAGGCCTTTGCTATGCAAATCGTTAAAATCCTTGAGTTCCTCAATGTGGAACTAGGTGAAGGCAAACCGCTTCCGATCTCCACTATTCTTGACTCCGAGTCAATGATCGAAAAACCGGAGAAGACGATCAAACCTAAATCCTCAAGGACAAAATCATCCAAGGGAGCCAGTTCCTCGGTTCCGGCTGAAGAAGAAACCAGACAGAAGAAACCGTCAAGAAAAGCGGTCGAAGCCGAAGTCCCACCAGAACCAAAGAGGAGGAAGAAGGTAGCTGTGAAGAAAAGTTAAAAGAAACCGGCGGACTCCGAGAAAACGCTTTCCTCGGACAATCTACCGGAAAGAACCGCAGATGTCTTTCAACCCATTCCCATCAACACCGTCGTTCCCACCCCCGTTCCATCTCATTCTCCAAGGCAAACCGAATCCTCGGGGAGCCGAGTAAACAAGTCAGTTTCCAAGGAGGAAGTAGAGGTAAGTATTCACTTTGAAACCTCCAAGTCACCAAGTAAGCGTATTGAAGAGGTATTAGTCAATGTGGGCTTAAATACCTCAGAAGCAATTGAGGATGTTATCCAAGACATTGCAAGGGAAACTGAAGAGGACGATGTTTCAAGTCGTCGAAAGCCAGTTGATCAGGTTGTGATACCTGATCAGACAGAAGTTCAACCGGTCGAAGAAGCGGCCAATACAACAGAGATTACACCTCCGGCTCAGGAGGGAAATTTTGAAGAACAGGAACCTTCCAGTTCCGCAGGAGGGAAGACAGTCTCAGAAATCCAACCAGCCACAACACCTGAAGGTTCCACTCACGTAAACAAAGGCAAAGGGATTCTCATAGAAGATACAACAGTAACCGGAGCGGGCACGCTGCAAACCGGTCCTCAACAAGAAACCATAACCGGAGACGAGGTTCCATACACCGCAAAGGAAGAAGATGAGATCTTCGAGGAACTTATTCGAGACATGAACAAAGGGGCAAACGATGCGTTAGCTTCATACCTCATATGGGTAAAGCTCAGATGCGAAACCAAGTTATCCGACATGGTTCCAGGTTTAAGTGGTAACAGACAGTGGGACAGGCTCATCAAGCTGGAAGAGAGGGCACTTCAGTTAGCTAACACCAACCTCTTTCAACCTGCTTTTAGCAAAACATCAGTTATCCTTGAAAACGCTCGGTTACAGGCAGTGGAGAATGCCTTTCAAGAAACTAAAGGATCGACGTTAAACACGATTGAAATGAGGATGGCCGAATGGTTTATTGCGGTGCGAGAACAGCTTGTACAAAATCTTGATCGTTTTGACACGCAGTGGAGGAAAGGTTGCCAACGCCAACTCAACAATGCCGACTTATATCAAAGTAAGCCACTCTATATAGGCGGAGAGACATCCGGAACCTCTGAAAACCTGGAACAAGAATCCTCTCAACCGGTCAAAGCTCCGAAAATTGATCAGATTAAGCAAGCGGTGGCTGAAACAGTTGACTCATGCTTTGAAAATTTTAAAGCCACAACCGACGAAAGAATCGCAGCGGCTGAGGCCAACCTGTCAAACTCTCTAAGGTCAATGATGGATACGGCCATGAAGACAACAGTAAAAGCCTTGATCGCCGAGTCCGTCCAAACCGCAACCGCTCCATTATTGGACATGCTGTAAGCAATGGACATTCAAATCGGGGAAATGTCCAAGGTTCATGTCAGCACAACTCAAACGCAAATCGAAACGGATGCTGAAACCGCAAAGAAATTGCAAGAGGAAGAGATAGAAAGGGAACGGTTACAGAAGGAGATTGAAGACAAAGACTACGCGCTTGCCCAACAATGCAACGAGGAAGAACAGGCCATCATCCAGAAACTTCAACCGGTTCAATCGTCCCACTCAATGGATACAAGGAACAAGAAGAAGCGAAGCGCAGTTAAGAACGTGATGAAGCGGGCAGAACAGAAAACAGCATTACCGGTCGTGATAAATGCGCAACCGCTTGATGAAGAAGAAGAAGACTCGGAGGAGCTTAACCAACGGAAGAGAAGGGCAATTCTAGGTTCAACCTCAACTCCAAGCTTCAGACCAGTTGATGTTCCACCGCCTCCACCACCAAAACCAGTTTGTGCCAACTTTGGGTTCAAGAATAAGGGCACCGGTCACTCAAGTGTATGGGCCGGAGTGCTGATTGATGCCGAAAGACGTGATAGAGAGTGGAAAGCAAGAAAAGAAGAAGAGAGAAGACAGTTGGAGAAGGAGCTGGAAAAGGAGCTTCACAAGGGGGGATCATCCAAGCCCTAAATCTCTCTTTATTTATCTCAAAAACAATTATGTCTAAATTATGTTCTTGAACTTGGTTACTGCACTACACTTTTCTGATGGTTTTCACATATTTGCTAGAAAAACATATGCTTTTGAAACATTTTTCTTCAAAAACAATCAAAACACATGATTTCAAAACCGGCCACACATTACAATTTTTGAATATTTATTCTAAATAATCAAAAAGGGAGAAATTGATAGAAAAATTAAGTAGATTAATTTTTCTAACTGGCTAGTAAGCAAATTTTTCAAAACCGGCCACACATTACATGTTTTGAATATTTATTCTAAATAATCAAAAAGGGAGAAATTGATAGAAAAATTAAGTAGATTAATTTTAAACCGGCCACACATTACAATTTTTGAATATTTATTCTAAATAATCAAAAAGGGAGAAATTGATAGAAAAATTAAGTAAGTTAATTTTTGGAACCGGCCAGACGAACTAAACAGTCGTCAATTTTCATGTGTAGGTACAGATCAAAACCGTGTGAACCGGTTGGCGTATCAAAACCGGTTGCTACTATTTTTCAAAGAAACCAGTTTCAAGTGATCAAGTTAAAGATCAGAGGAACCGGTTTTCACTTTCTCAAGCGACCGGTTAGCCAAGACATAAACTTACATTCCAACCGGATAATACAGCACAAGACACAAAAACCGGAAAATTCAAACTTCAAGAGTGACGCACCATGACGAAAGAAATGTGTCTTGAAAGAATAAAAGAAGATCAGATCCGATCGGAAGCATGCGAGGAAAGCAATGATGCTTTATTGATCTGAAATTGACAACCGGAGGTGCATGTTCAACACGTGTACAAATCTGAAAACTGGCTACGTCATCTTCTGCTCAGAGTTGCCTGCATGACTGCCAGGTGTTGAGGAAAATGAAGCGTGCAAGCAACCTTTCTGCATCAGGCGTGATAATGATCAACCAATCTAGAGGAGAGAGAAGAAAGTAACCGTTGGCTACTTTCAGCTATAAAAGGAAGATCAAACGTCTTCATTTAATGCAGAAGTTGTGAGCATCATCAGTTCTGAAAGTTTTAGATTACGAATTACGAAAAACATTAAATTCTAGAGAGATAAAGTCATATACTGTAAAACCGGTGTGTCTAAAACCTGAAGATTTTGTGTGTTGTTGTGTTGAGTTGTTGTATTACATCAAAGTGTGAGTTTGGTGTAACCGGCGAGTAGCGAAGTTGGGCTCGACCGGCAGTATTGTTGTACCTCTAAGAGTTAGTGGAGATCTTTCTCATAACCTGAGAAGAAGGGGTGACGTAGGAGGGTTTGCTCCGAACATCCATAAACAAATCTCTGTCTCGTGTTCTTTCCTTTACTTTTATTACTTAGCCTAACCTCAAACTAATCCTACTCCTAAAACCGGTCACTCACATCCATAAAACCGACTCCTCCTAAAACATCATCTAAAGTCGCAAAAGTTGCTTTAACCTGAAACAGACATTTCCGCCCTTGAACCCGGTTCAAGAGTCTGTGACAGATTGTGTAGTGCTGAGAACGGTTATAGTCTCTAACCGGACTATCACCAAAGTGGTGTGTGTGTCGTAAGCGGCCACCCTTCCCGAAACCGGAAAAAACCCCGGTCTTCCAAGGGCGTCCCCGATCCTAACAGTACTTCTAAATGCAATGTTAGGGTTATGTACCTTTGTCGGTATATGCATTTATTAGGATAAAACATATGCATCCCTTATGTATTGTACCTTTTAGGAAATGGCTATTAAATTGAAAATGTGATACACCTGTTTTTCAAAAGCCAAGTTTATGTTTACGAGTTAAGAAATTTAGTCCCCAACATAGTCTCTAGAAAGATGTAACCCCTAGAAAACCCTTTGTCCCATAAAAGCTCGAGGTTCGAGAAATTTCAACCTTAGTTTGCATGTCATAAATCTTTTAAAATAAAATATTATTTTTAAAAATGATTTTAAACAAATCCTAACAACATAAAATTAATTATGAAAATAATTAATTTGGGTTCAAGTTTAAATAATCTTTTAGATTTGCAATAATCAAACTAAAATTTATTTTTTAGAAATCTATATTTAAATTAATTTAAAATAATTAATTTAAAAGATTATATATTTAAACTAGAGTCGCCAATTGATTTCTAAAATCAATAAAAGGTGTACGTGTACAGACGTATTTTTCACAAGAGTTTCTTTAAGTTCGTTGTTTAATGATACTCGAGAAAGGGTTTTGCGCTTTATCCAACGTACCCATTTAAACAATCTCTACTTTATAAAATCTTGGATTTTGAAAAATGGTTGTATAACGTTTTATTTTAACCAATTATTCTTTCGTTCAAAGACATGCACATGTTTTTTACGAAACTAAAATTATAACAACAATGTTTAAATGATGGTACATATTGCTGATGATGATGACTTGGGGGGAAATATTTGAGGAACATTGGTTTAAAAGGTATTAAGGTTTATAAATTACAAATAAGCCCTTATCAAATTATTTTATTGTGGAAATATCCCAAAAATATTTTGAAATCATTTTCTATTTTTGGAATTTTTAGAAATTAGTTTGAAGTCCCAAAATTACAAAAATAATTTTAAAATTTTAAAATTGCAACCAAACAGGCCTTAGGACTGGTATCCTCTGTCCTGGGTTTGTTTTTATTGGTCGAGGATAAAAAAACCCTCGGTTCTTGGCTAGAATTCTCGTTCGGGTGCTAGAATTCTCGGTTTGGATGCTAAGGTCTCTTGGTCCTTGGTCAGAATTATCAGTTAGGTCCCATAATTCTCGGTCGAACCTTTTGGTCCTCATTGGAATTTTCTCGTTCGGACCTCTCGATCATAGTAAAAAATTCTCGGTCGGACCTCTCGATCTTATTCAAAAATTCTCGGTCGGTCCTCTCGGTCCTTGTTGGAATTTCTAGTTCGGACCTCTCGTTCCTAGTCTAACCTCTTCGATTCAAGGGCCCGGGTAGCTGCACAAAGCTCCTGGGATCCTAGGAACCTTATGAACATCAACTCAAGGTTTGATTCAACTTGGATGATGTTCGATTTCATCAAAACAGTTTAGGGACCAAAATCAGGTTTTTGATTTTTAAGTTGTAATGAAGTGTAAGGAGGTTGCCAATAGCTTCCTTATACTTCACATGATTGATTGGTATAAAAATTGAACATTGACGGTTCATTTTGACCAATTCAAGAAAATAAAACTTTCATTTATTTTTAAAATATTAATTTTGATCAAACATGATTGGGATGGATTAAACATGATCCAAATTGGTTAACAACATGATTAGAAATATATTGGAATGCTTTCTGGGCTAGCTCAAAAACATAAAACTCGATTTCGGATTTTTCCAAATTCAAATTTGGGTCTTTTTTGTTTAAGATCGATTAATCAATTATAGCGTTCATAGAAATCTCGTAAATGATACTAGGAATGTTTTCAATAAAAAAATTCAACAACCAAGTAGTATACAACCTTTTGAATATTAAATTATAAATATTTCAATTTAAATTAGAAGATTGAATTAGATAGTGATTGGAAGTTTAACAAGGATTGGAGAACACTCCTTAGACCTTAAGGAAGCTTTTGAGATGCCAGGATCCGAGCTTTAAGATATGTTCAAAAAATCAAAAGCTTTGAGCTTCAATGATGGATTCCTGAAAATTTTCGATTGAGGGCTTGAGAGGTTATCTCTTGCCTTTGAATTCATCAATGTACGCTATTTATAGCCTCCTGAAATCGGTTGATTAGCCAAGTAGGCTTCAATTAGTCAAATACATATAATGGTGTTATGGTTGTTCTTATGGCCAATTGTGGGAATAGGCATCAATGATGCACCTAGATGTAGGGAAAATGATCACCGAACTAAAGTGATCATTTTAGCTTTTGAACGGAGTCAAAAGTTTGAGAAATAACATAGTTCCATCTTTAAAAATTTAAATATGGTTGTTGTTCTTATCTGCCCAACGATCGCGAGGAAGACGACGAACTATTGCAAAACGACGTCGTTTCAGGCATAATTTCGGACGTAGAGTGTTCCATCTACGACCGAGCGGTCCATTGGTTTTCAACGAATGACATTGGGGCGCGCATTAGCTGATTCCCTACTTCAAGGATGCACACTCCTTCCGTGGCAGCAAGTAACGCGGGCAACTCTAGGGCGTTGGATGAAAATCCAGTACCTATTCGATGACTCTAGTTCCTAATGTAGCAATTTTTTCGAATTTCAATCATACAAGATCACACATTTAATTTTTTAAATAAAACCTTAAGATTTATGTGAAATTAATTTTTTTCATACTTTTGACTTTGTTTTTAAATTTTTAAAAATATATATATATATAAATAATATTTAAAATTAATATGACATTTATCAATATGTTCTACAACATTGTAGTATTTTAAATTTTAATTTTTTTTTCAATATACTTCGCAATATTTAGATGGTATATTTCTAATTCTTAGTTGGACTTATATTTGTTTTATTATTCTCATAAATATTGAATACAAAATTTTATTTATAAAATTTTCTCAAAACATTTAGCAATATTTTTGCAATATTTGACAAAATAATTACATTATGTATTTTATTAAGTTTGCCATTAATTTTACAATATGATACTGTAATAATATTTACAAAATTATTTAAATTAATAACAACAATTATCATTTTTAAAAATTTTAATTTATTGATATATAATTTTTTACTCATAATATAAAACTATACAAAGCTCATTATAAATAACAAAGCTCATTATAAATATATTTTAAATTGTAGAATAACTCAATAAAAGTTTCATTTATATATATATTTTTTGGAACTCTTTTACACTTTAAAATATCACCTTCATACCCTCCCTTCGTTTGGCAAGAAGTATAAGACTGTAGTTATAGTACAACTATATTTACTGTAGAATGTATTAATTGTTTGGTTGAAGAATTTTATAACTACAGTAATATAACCGGTATAATTTTTACCTTAAACTAGGTATAAATTTGTAACTGCTTCTACCTGTTACAAACCTTCACTAAAATTTTAATCCATGATTACCCTCATATCTTTTTTTTATTATATTTTGTTTACATAACACTCATTTGTTCTTTATCTTTTTCCTCTTCTCCTCTCTCATCTTCATTGCTTCGTCAAAGCAAAAATAATATAGTGTTCGTGGATATAGTATTAATTATTTATAAATATTTATATAATTATAAGGATTAAAATATCTATATAATCATAAAAAATAATATTTTATATACAAAATAATGTAATCATATAATAATATTATTTATTTAAAAAATATATTTATATAATAATTATATATTATTTTTTTATTAATTTCAATATAATTAATAATAAAATTACATTTAAAATAAATATATTAATTTTAATATGATTAATAATACAAACTATCTATTAAATAAATAATAAAATAATAATTAAAAATAATTTATATAAATATAAGGGTAAAATAGTCTTTTACACTTTTTACTACTTTTTTATACCACCAACTAAACACAAAATAATAAAATTTATATAATTTATACTTATTTTATACTCTCAACCAATCATTATTAACTTATATAATTTATACCTTCTAATACCTCTTTACAATTTATACCCTATACAACTTATACATACCTAACAAATACTATATACCAAACACTACCTCATTCTACATAATTGAATTAGAAAAATAAAATATTACAGGTAGTTGAAAGTTCAAAAATAAACCAACAATAATGGCTCACTAGGACATAATAGGTAAGAAAATAAGTTCAACTCATCTAACAATCTTCAAATCTTTTCTTAAAAAAAATTAATTTTCATTAAATTGTGAACGTTATCAACAAATTTAAACAACTAAATTAAAATATAAATGTTAAATAATATGACATATTTTCAATAATTAAAATTGTACCAATGAAGATCGAACACTCTTATAATTTTTT
Organism: Impatiens glandulifera; assembly: GCF_907164915.1. NCBI lineage: Eukaryota > Viridiplantae > Streptophyta > Magnoliopsida > Ericales > Balsaminaceae > Impatiens > Impatiens glandulifera. The sequence continues at coordinate 21,663,359 of NC_061866.1, forward strand.
AGGATAACTCCTAAAATTTGTAACGATGAGTGATGAAGTAAAGTAAGTCGAACAAACCAATTGAATAGTGCCAAAAGAATCTCTGCAAAATATTCTGAGCGGCATTAAATTTTGTTCTTGAAAATTTGTATGTTAAGTGATAATTAACCATCTACAAATATATAGTAAAAAAGTGAGAACCCGTAGAAATAATGGAAGGATATAGGCTAGAGGGATTCAAACAAAAATATCTTATTCAGTGAGTATTTATTGGAAAAATTAAAAACAAGTTCAGTTTTGATAACTTCATTTCCTTTATTGTTAAAAATGTGACAGACATGGACTTGAGAAAGCATCACCAACACAATCGAAAAATATAAGAAAAAACAATTTATCAATGATTGGGAAAAATATTTAGATCACGAAAATTCGGGATAAAATATTCGATCTAGCTAAATAAAATGTTGCATTAAATAAATTACAAAAACAACTAAAATTTTGAGTGGTGAAAAGAAAAACATGGCACCCTTCGATACTAGAAATGACATCGAAGGGGTCAAGAATGAACATCATTTCAACTTTTTTTTTAACTTATTCCTAAAGAGAGAAAAAAAATCAAGAAATACACTAGAATTAATATATAATTAATCAATACAATAAGGCATTATAATTTATAGTAGATTAGTCTTATCTTAACAAGATCAAAACCAGAAAAAATTATCCTAAACAACTTCAATTAAAAATACATGCATATAAAATTAAAAATAATGCATCTCCATTTATTTACAAACCTATTAACAAAATAAAAAGAATATTAGAATTAAAAATAATAGTGAATAACATGAAAATACTTATCTACATTATTTTTATCTTACCTACAAATAGTCAATCAATTGAGGTAGCCTAAAACATCATGCAAAAAAAAATCTATAAACTATATTAAACTATTATTAAAAATAAATGCATTTAATTAACATTCCACAACTATATTAGAATTTAAGTTATTCATCACAATAATTTTAAATATCAACAATAATAAAGTTGTATATTGTTTATAGACATACCAAAAGAAATTAATTGATTTGAAAACATAGCAAAACATTGAGTTTAATCTATAAACTTACCATTACTTTTACTGCACATACAAATAATTTTTTAAGCTTCTTAAAACAAAGTCACTTAAAAACGTTTAGTAAAGACCCATAAGTGAGGTCTTACACGAATTGTCCCTATCTAGATTGAATATTGCTATATCAGTAAAAAAACTTAAGACAACAATCAATGAATTGTAGAAAAAAAAACATAAGAAAAAATAGTATTTAATTTTTTTTATGGATTATACATAATACTTTTGCATATGGATTATTTAAGGACATAACCACATTAAATTGAGGCACAGTTGATCATTTTCAAAATTTTCTAATTACACTAGAGAGAACACGCTTGAGAGGAAAGTAACCAACTCAAGAACACTTGAAGGTGATTCCAACGAAGAATGCAACTTCTCCTGTGAATTATTCTTCTTTGATCGATCTTTTAGTTATTTAGCTCATTCAGGTAGGCTTCTCTAACAAAGTCAGTGTAATATTCTTGAAGACGTCGATTATATACATCTACATTGGTTAAATGTTCATAATTGTAATTTAAATTGAATAATTTATAATTTTTTTTTTAATTGATTGATTGTTGAATGAAGATTGAATGCTGGTATAATCTAGCTGTTAGAGTCCCTATGTTAGATTGAGTCTAGTTCTAGGAAGAGGCTAGGTCTTGACTAGTCTCGTTTTTCAAATCTTAACTCGCTTAAATCATCGAGATTTGGTCGTCGGAGGAAGAACTTTCGGCCAGTTCATCGGAAGAGTTCCAAATTGCCTCCTCGTTGCAACGAAGACCTTAATGGAGCTCACAAATGCAGAGAAGATGTTTTCAAAGGCTACGACAATGATGCATCGATGAACATATAGCCATAATCGGTAACCTTCACTCGGTTTCCAAATATCCATTATAATCCTCTTTGGATTCCTTTTTCCGGTGAGTTGAAATACCTCTGAAAGATCTCTAGTAAGCGAGCCACTACGACAACGATATCCAATACTCTAAGGAAATGGCGTGGCGAGACAATATTCTATCGGAAAATATATTTCCAAATCAGATGAACAAACTTTGTCTCTGTTCTTCGAATATGGGTTGTAGCTGCTTTCGAATAGGAACTAGACGATGCGAGGCAAGCTGACACCAAGACGACTTCCTCTGTCCGGTCTTCGGGAGAATCTTTGTGCGACGTTGTGAAGGGGTGAAGGCGGACGACGACATCAAGGAAGACGGCGAAGTTCACTAAATATTTTCCATCTTTTTTTTTTCTGATTTCCTGAAGTCTCGAGGGATATTTACTTAGGCCCTTAGACTTCCCACCCTTTTAAAATTGCCTTGTAATTTTAATTTCGGATTGATTCTTTTAATTCCAAAATTGAATAGGCCCTTGAACTCTTTGCGTTATGCAATTTTATTCCTGAACTTCCAATTTCGGGTTATTTTCAATAAATCCGAAATAATTTGACCTTTGCACTATTGTTCACGTCCAATTCGATCCCTAGATTTCATGATTATCCAATTTTTTCAATGAATTTTGAATTTCCTTATTTTTTCGGAAAATTCCTTAGGCTTGTTTGGTTCCTTTTACATCAAACAATATTGTTTCTTAGATTGGAGCCTCCAAATCATTTTATAAAAGTTCCAAAAACTCAAGGATGGTAAAAAATATTATTCTCTATAATAAAAATATCTTTCCATAATTTTTGGGGGCCTATTTGAATTATTTATATTTTGAACGCTCATATCTTGAACTATATGGACTGTAAAATTATGATTTTTTTTACAACAAGTCCACAAAATTAATTTTGATCTCCATGCACAAAGACATTCAAGACTTTTCAACCTTTTGTGAAATTCTTGATTTCCGTTGTCGCATACACGGACCATTAGTTTCCCTTCTTCTTTCTTAATCGACATATTGATACTCTCGTGAACTTCTTTTTGTACATGAATTCACAGTTCGAATGAACAAGAAAACCTCCAAATAATACGAAGCAGCGAATTCACATGACTGTTCACATATGCCTAGATAGAGCATTCAAGGTTTTGTTATATATTCTTATGTCATGTCATTATTTCTTTTTGTTAAATAGACTTAAGACATGATATTGGAAACCAAGAGAATTCTAATGGATTGATATCATCCTTTATTAAAATATAACCATAAATTATATTCATCTTTGAACGACGAATATGGTTAGCTTTTCTGGATTAGATACAAGGTTAGGATATACACAAGCAAATGAATTATGAACTTAGAATGTAATGTGTAACATAACTTCACAAACAAATAGATTATATTCGAGTAGAGACTATCCAACGGAATAAATGCATAGAACATAGCTCTTACGTCCCTTTCCTCATGCGTAACAAAACAATAAATAATTTTTTGTGAATTAACTAAAGTGGCAACTTTTAAAGTCAACCGAATTACTACGTTTCTAAACGTACTAATCTGGAAATCTGTACAGGCCAATAAAAAAAGTATATGATATAGAACTCTACTTTGGTTCCTCATCTCAAACAGAAAAGACAACATCCTATACGGATAATCTTCTTATCTACTTTTTGTGAGATTTGAGAAAATGTAAGTCACGGGTTTTATAGCATAACTTTTATAGCAAATATTTTACTAAAATGTTCAAGGTTCGTGTTTACCATCCAATTCCTTTCTTTACTCCCCATTGTGGATGGACACTCGAAAGGATAAATAAGGCATATAACCGACAAATTTCGGATTGCACACACCGCTCTTAAACACATAAATTTTGAATGAATAAATCTACTATTAAGAACATATCCCTTCATGTTCCAAAATGAAAGTCATTTGGTGAACCCTACAATTGGTAGATGCATAGAAAATCTCCTTCAAAATGATAGGGTGAAGAGAGTATAAACATTTCGAAGGTGTGAGAGTTAAAGCAAAAGAAAAATATAGACAGGTGAAAAAAACATTGTACATCGTCACATGTCGAAAGCTTTCAAAAATAAAGTTAAACCTCAACATCTGGTAGACGAAGACCTAGTCCTCTACATAAATTGAGAGCTTTAGGATCTAAGATGGAAGTTTCAACCGCAATGGAAAGGACCCTACATCATCAAACAAGTTTTCTCTAGGGGAGCTGTACTTCTCACCTCTATTGATGGTGACAACCTCTCTGCTCTATATAATCTTGACAGGATCAAGAAATATTATGTCTAAAAGTGGAAAAGTGAATCTGCAAAGTTAGACATTTATTTTGAACTCTTGTTATTCCCTATTTGATGACATGGCTATTCCAAGCACTTTCCCCAAGTAGACTGTGATTCATATTTGCAAAGAACCCTAGTCTACACTAGGGTTATATGATGATAAATATTTTGCATCCTTTAATTCAATAACTAAAGGATTATTTACCCCAACAGAAAGTCACATTCTATGCGCCATTCTTGATCATACTAGGACTCTGTTACGATTTAGATCGCCGATAGTGGACCGGGGTCCGACTAAAACATACTCTCTGACAACACTCAACGGTTGGCGCTAATCCGGTTAAGAATTAAGATCGGTTTCAATACTACACAAGCTGTCACAAACCCTTGAACCGAGTTCAAGTGAGGAAGTGATTTGTTTCAGATTGAAGTAACACACACATGATGAATAGAAATGAGATTTGGAGAAAGTCGGTTTGGAGATTAGTGAGGCGGTTAGAATGATATGAGTCGGTTAGGATATGAAGCCAGCAGGAAATAAAGTACGAGACAGGTTTTTATGGTGTTCGGAGATAAAACTCCTACGTCACCCCTTCTTCTTAAACAACGAGAAAGATATTCTTTAAGGAATACTCAAATATAATACACGATCGAGTCTTATTTACTGCTCGATAATCACTCTTAAAAATTTTACAGAGATTGTAATACAGTTCACAAATACACACACAAGCTTTGAATCTTTTTAGAGAGATAAGGGCTTTTGATCACTTTGTATACGTATATGTCTGTCTATCTCAATTGTTGTCGTGTTTTCTTGATTCTTCAGCTTCTCCTTTTATAGGTGAAATGTGCCAACGGTCACATTTCTTCAACGGATACCTTCAGGGAAATCCTTGAATCTGATTGGTTGACCAGTGGATTAGCATAGCATTAAATGCGGTTTAGGCTTCCAAGGCATGGAGCAGACCGACTTGATTTGTCTTTGCTTGATTATAGCAACTATCGGTTGGACAGTTGCATGTACCTGGGAGGTTGCTCCTTTGACTTATACCAGAATGGTAACTGTTTTTCAGGCAATCTTCTGCAGCCTGCAGCGTATCATCAGACTTGCATCAATATGGCAATATCACAGTATGAGGCTTTGATGTCATCTTCCCCAAAGTGTTTGTTTTCACCAATTTATACACTATTCTCAATTTGATATCCTTGACTTCTTTTTTTAAATAGTCTTCTCGTTGGGTTTATTCTTTGGATTTTGATTGAATATTTCATTCCAACTGATCATGTTAACAGGTTGTTCAGTTCAACCGGATAGCTTCAGGTTTTGGATTTGTCATTGCTTCTTCTAGCCGGCTTGATTTCTTGAGCGGTTAAAGTTCTTGACCGTTCCAGCACAATAAGTTTGTTTTGTTAACTTCTTATTAACCGGTCAATTTTATCTAACAGACTCTCCTAAAGAAAAATTTGTGAGGTCTCTTGAATATGATTTTCAATAATCTTTTCCATAAAAAGCCGCATTCTCGTGCGTAGTTCTTGATCATACTAGGAATTTTCCGAAGAAAAAGCTGCGAGGTCTCTTGAATCTGATTGTCAAAAAAGTTTTAAACAAGAATTTGCATTCTCATGCATAATTCCTAATCATATTAGGAATCTCTCAAATAAAAATCTATGAGGTCTCTTGAATCCGATTATCAAGTTCCTTTTTCGCAAAAAGATACATTCTCATGCGTAATTCCTGTTTATACTGAGAATCTCCTGAAGCGGAAGTTATGTTGTCTTTTGAATCCGACTGTCAAGAATTTTTTCCCCAACAAGTTGTATCTCGATGCAAATATTCCTAATAATACTAGGAATATTCTAGACTTAGAAAAACTCTAATTTCGTTAGGATTATTATTAATTTTTATATCCTCTAATTTCCACAATAAGAATATATTCTTCTATAGATTGTGCGTGGAACCTTAGTCTATGCTAGGGTCATTTTTGTGAAAATTCATGCACAATGAATATATCATATGTTTTTCATCACACACGTTTCCCAATAAATCAATGAACTAAGGCTTAAATCTAAACTAGGAGACCTCCAACTAGAAAGTTGTATAGGTATCCAATCCCATTGTCATAGATTATTCTCTCATACAACAGGTTTTAGATGAAAGAAAACTCTGATGTCATCATGAGAGTTTAGGAGAAAAAAATATATTTGATCTTCTAGTCATTGTGCTAGAGACAAATCTTCTCGGATCATTTGTCGGACCGCTAATTTCTACTGGGGCATTTTTTAAAAAAATGCATCAAAACCTTCTTAGGTGGTAATCTCTAACTTGGTGGTTATGGATGATAGTATACCCATGTGGTATTTGGACTCTTGTTCTATTTCAGATAGAGAGTATATAACAATTAGAAATTCTCTATCTCCGAACGTTAAGGTAAACATTTCTGTTGAATTGTTTATTCCTTTGGCAATGCTAAGGTGGAGGCTTCAAAATTCAATCTTCGTGAAATCCTCTTACTTTGAACGCTTAGGTAGCCTCTCTTGAACCGTACACTCTTCTAGCATGGCTATGATGGAAGTCTTAAAGTCTTCTAGAAATCCTCTAGCTCTGAACGCTAAGGTAATATTCTCTCTTGAATTGTCCATTGTTTCAGCATTGGTTGGATGGAAATCTCAAAATATTCTCGAAATCATGTAGCCACTTTTGAATTGTCCATCCCTTCAATATTGTTGGATGGAAGTCTATTCTTATCAAAATATTATAGATTTGAACGCGTTGGTTACATATTTTGAACTGTCCATTTCTTCAACATTATTTGGATGGAAGTCTAAATTTTTTCTCGAAACCTCTAGCTTGAACATTAAGGTAATCTCTCTTGATCTATACATGTCTATAGTATCGGTTGGATGAAAGTCTCAAAACTTAAATGAAATCCTTCAGCTCCGAATGCTAAGGTAATCCTTTTTATCATTGTAATTTTCAATATTTGATCTGAACTACATGAATACATGATTCCCTACTCACATGTATATATAGGAAACCTCACATCACGTTCGATCCATCTCATTCACTTACTTCCTTCCATGCGAACAAAGACCTATTACTTTAGTTCTAACTATGGACATTTTTTAAAAGAAAAAACTGATAACCATGATCTGATCACATGCATCATCACATGATCAAGAGTGCATTGCATATCATCATATTAGTCATGACCATTGCCCGATGATCATTCAAAATTTCATTCAAAAAATCCTTTAGCGTCATACTAAAGTCTAGATTTTCAAACCATTGCTTTTAGTTTCGAAAAAAACTGAACTACCTTTGGACCTGATTTCTCCTCCACGAGAATAGGTAGGCAGCCTATCAAATAGGTTCGAACACACAAAATTTGCAGAAAATATCATCATTCTAAAGTAAAAGAATATTGAAATCTCTCATGTTGGAAACCATCCAGAATTTTACGAAGATTTATCGATAATCACACCTTAGTCTCAAAGTTATGTAGATGAAGGAAATTGTTCGACTTCAGGAAAAGAATTTTTTTTATATAAATAGAGATATTAATTTGAAACTTAGAGAAACTTAGTAAATAATTCAATAAGAAAAATATTCATCACAAGGTTGAGGTAGTGAAAGCATTACTCACAAATTTCTTTAAGTATGTTGATATATTAGATATATCGATAGTACTTCACTAAAAAAATTATATAAAAAGACAACGATCACTTATGTGAAGGTTGAGGTTTTGAAATCACCACTAGACAGTCTCGCTAAGTAAAATGATTCAGCCAAATATACTCTAGTTTGAAACAAATATACTCACAATGATTAAGGTTTGGAAATCACTACTTGGCAATTTCACTAGGCGTAATGATTCAATCAAACACCCCAAAAATAAACTTGCTCAAGCTTAGAGTTTTCTTATATTCCTCTAAAATAAAGCATGCAGAAGTAGATGAAATTCCGAATATGTCAAGCCCAAAAGGATGAACGACACGAGGAATCCAAATTTTCAACGAGAGTCAAATTTTGGTTATCAAATAACCATTTTTGAACTCAATCACTAGCATACAATTTGGAACATGCTTTAGGTAATTCCTGTTGTATAAAGAAAAAGAAAAGTGAGTAAAAATCAAATCTCATTTAAAGAATTCTAACGCTTTACACGAGTCTTGAAACGCTGAAGATGTTTATATCCAAAGTTAATCACGCGATGATGAGATCAAAATCTTCACTAACTTTTGAGGCAATAAAGAAAAACACATAGGTAAATATCAATAAAGTTTTCAAGCTTTCATTCAGTTAGACTATAGTTAATCATGTATTTTGCATTAGAGATTCCAAAATATAGTGAAAGGAAAAGGTGTAATCAATAGAGACGGAGGTCTAGCTATTGATGACAACTTCTCGAAAGCCTCCATAGTACAAAAGTACAATAGGCTATGTGCACATGGATCATGGTCGTACTAGACTGGTAGTGTGCCAAACATTCTTCTGTAGCATAAAGCAAATAGTGGGATGAATGTTTAATTACGTGGCATTCATTCATTTGATCAGATAGCTGGCGTACTAGACTGCATGGATGAGTGTACCAAGAGTAGCGTATATCTAGTTGATCATGGGTAGACGTATGCTAACTTCAAACAGCTGTTGAAGCGAGGCATTAGACGTGCTCCATTAGACCACCAAGTCTAAGGGAGTTAGACGTCAACGTTTAATAGCAAGATTCATTAGACCGCCAAGTCTAATAGAGTTAGACTACACGTATAATTACGTTTTACTTCAGACTAGTCTAAAGGAGTTAGACTCCAACGTCTAACTTTGCATCCATTAAACTCATATATCTAATGGAGTTAGACTGCATGTCTAACTACGTCTGTTAGACTGCATGTCTAACTACGTATCTATTAGACTAGACGTCTAACTACGTCTTTTAGACTACACGTCTAACTACGTATCTGTTAGATTGCACGTCTAACTGCGTATCTGTTACACTGCACGTCTAACTGCGTATCTATTAGACTGCACGTTTAACTGCGTATCTATTATACTGCACGTCTAACTGTGTATCTATTAGACTACACGTCTAACTACATATCTGTTAGACTACACGTCTAATTACATATCTGTTAAACTACACGTATAACTGCGTATCTGTTAGACTGCACGTCTAACTACATATCTGTTAGACTACACGTCTAATTACATATCTGTTAGAGTGCACGTCTAACTGCATATCTGTTAGACTGCACGTCTAACTGCGTATCTGTTAGACTGCACGTCTAACTGCGTATCTGTTAGACTGCACATCTAACTGCGTATCTGTGAGACTGCACGTCTAACTGCGTATTTGTTAGACTGCACGTCTAACTGCGTATCTGTTAGACTACACGTCTAACTACGTATGTTAGACTGCACGTCTAACTACGTATGTTAGACTGCACGTCTAACTACGTATGTTAGATTGTACGTCTAACTACGTATCTGTTAGACTACATGTCTAACTACATATCTGTTAGAGTACACGTCTAACTACGTATCTGTTAGACTGCACATCTAACTACGTCTGTTACACTGCACGTCTAACTATGAATCTATTAGATTGCACGTCTAACTATGTCAGTTAGACTACAGGTCTAACTACGTATCTGTTAGACTACACATCTAACTACATTTGTTAGTCTGCACGTCTAACTACGTATCTGTTGGACTTCACGTCTAACTACGTAATGCGTCTAATTAGCCTACTTAGATCGCGTCTAAGTTAGCCAGATCTTGAAGCTCCTGCATAAACATAATTTAGACGATTTAACTTCTCATTTAAGTTTTTCACAGATTCATCATCAAAATATCGTTATTCAAATTAATTTGACTCAACACATAATAATATATAATGAGTTTTGAGTTTAAAGACATGCATTAATTGTTACAAGTTTTAGCTAACAAATACATTGCAATTTTATGGCATTATGCCAAACATGCATTCATGCATTAAGAGATCGATACACACGAATTCATAATAGGATGTTTGTTCCAAAGCATGCATGCAATCATATTAATATCATTGATGTGATACCCATTTTATTCTAGTTCATACCAAATGTCTAGACAACAAATTCGAAAAATCTTCAAACCATTTTGTGTGGATATCTCCAATCATCGTTTCCTTTAGCTTCTCTTATCAATCTAGATATTTTGATAGGATCGGTTCAACCAATAGAGACTGGGGTCTGACTATTGTTAGAAACTTCGGATAAACGGATTGATATAAATCTTGTTAGGGAGTAATATCACTCTCTATTCTTTACACCCCAATTTCCACCCGTATCATTTTCCCCAATCTTCTTTCCCCCGATCTTCTTTCTCTTCTCTTCTGTAAAAATCTCTCACTAGAGGCGACGATCTCTCATTTGCTTTAACATCAGGTACCTTTCATATATCTCTTCAACGCCCATTGGAAACACTTTCTATTTTTTTTTGTTTTTAGACCTGGATGCGTTTAGATATTCCTTTCGTTGAGTTTTATTCAATTGAGAATATTATCCTTTCATCAATACACAAATCATATGAAAACTCGAATTGGAAAACATGTATTGAGGATATGAACATGCAAATGGATCAGCAGTTAGAGGAAGATGCTGAATAGAAGAACAACTGATAGGATTCCGTCATACTTCCAAATACAGATTCATATATTTATTCAAATATTAATGAAATGCGAGTTGCTGACTTCCAAATACAAATTAAAATCAGACATCCAAATACAAATTCAAATATTTATTAAAATCATATGAAATGCGAGCTGCTGACTATTGTAAATTCTAAATCCTCGGAAAATTTTCTTACTTATATACAGATTCAAATATTTATTTAGATAAAGATATTTGATCCGATCCTGGTATTTTGCAATAGGTTTTTAGTGATGTCATGTATTTGTGGTGTAGCAGTAGACCATTTGATTTTTTTATGTGATGGTTTATGATTATCAAGAAAGATTATGGCTATTTATCGGATATATGGTAAAATTAGATTATGTAGAATAGGATAAGTATTAGTTAGATATATATGTTTGTTAGTATCTAGTAAGATTATGGATATTTATTAGTATTTGAATCATAGTAGGATTAGGAGTCATATGAGGATGATTAGTTTTTAATCTATTTTATGAGATAAAGTAGGTTCTTTGGAGTTAGAATCAAATAGAGGGTAAGTTGGTTAATGATTTGAAACATAGGATAGATTAAAACATCCTCATTACCTTTTAGGTCGCCATATTGCAATTGTGGATTGGTCGCCATTAATTGCAATTGTGATTGAAAACAGCATATGATACACATAAACGTTATTTAATTTTATTTATTTTATAGAACATGGTATCTGATTATTAATGGATGATAACAGTTTAGTATAAGTAAAAAAAAGAAGATTACTTCTTGATGTGATAACTCAAACCACTATTACTATTATGGATTAGTTACAAGAACAACCTATACAAAGAGTTCCACGATATGACACTAAGGAAAATAATGCATTAAGAAAAGTATTGTTATAAAGATTATATGGAGAAAAAGACAAGACTTGTTTTGACTTATTATGATTCACAAAACGCAATTTCACTATTTTTTGTGAATTGTTGCGTGAAAATGATTTACACGATAGTAGCAATGTGACAGTTAAAGAATCTGTAGCCATGTTATTTCTTTAACTGGGACATGGAGTAAAACTTCGGGTACTTTGAAGTATCTATATTCTTTCATTACAGACAATTAGTAAGCGTTCTCATGAAATAATACACTTGGTTCTCAGTTTAAGTAAGGATTTTATAAGATTACCTAATGAAATTGAGAATGTTGATGAGAATGATCATAAATGGAGGTGGTTCAAGGTTAGTACCAAAATTAAGTTTGACATATATTTGTAGATTATTTTAGAAACTATATAGTTTAATTTTAAATTTTTTAGGATTGCCTTGGAGCTTTGGATGAAACACATATTGAGATGACTATTTGATAGGATCGGTGTAATTAATAGAGACTAGGGTCTGGCTATTGATTACAACTTCTGGAAAATAGTTTGATAGAAATCCTGTGAGGGATTAATATCTCTTTCTATTCTTCACAAACCTTCACAAACTCTTGAAACGATTCAAGTGCTGACCTGTTTTTTTTATTTGAAGCTTTGAACCAATGATAAATGGAAGATAGAAAGAAAGAACACAACAAGCTGTTTATGGATGTTCGGAGCTAACTCTCCTACGTCACCCTTTCTTCCAACAACTGGAAGGATTTCAATATATATACTTATTTGAATCAAATACAGTTTACTAATCTAGCTAAACACTTTATTGAACAGAACACCCTCTTTCAACTTACAGTATTAAGAATAATATTCACTCAGCTAGACAATTTTTGTTTCTTTTTCTCTTAAACTTGGATGATGATAGATATCAATAAGTGCAAGAGTAAGCTTGTAAGATTGTAGAAATGAGCAATGTAACCGGTGATTCGACAGTTGTCCTTGAGCATCTATTTGTAGTAGAAGGACACCAACAATCGAATCTTCTTAATGGACACATGACAAGCATCCATTAGAAAGCCCCCATAGTACAAGAGTACAGTAGACTCTGTGCTCATGGATCGTGGCCGTACTGAACAGTAGTGCGACGGATATCCTTCTGAAACTGTCCTGTACTAAACAAGTAGTGAGAAGAATATTCGCGTACGTGGCGTTCATTCATTTCATGCAAATAACTGGCGTACTAGATTGTAAGGAAAGGTGGAGCAGGAGTAGCGTATAACTAGTTGATCGTGGCTAGGCGTATGCTGAATTCAAACGGCTGCTGAAGCGAGACATTAGACGTGCTCCATTAGACTGCCAAGTCTAAGGGAGTTAGACGTCAACGTCTAACAATGAGTTCCATTAGACCACCAACTCTAATGGAGTTAGACCGCAACGTCTAACTTTGCATCCCATTAGACTACAACGTCTAATGGAGTTAGACTACAACGTCTAACTACGTATCTGTTAGACTGACACGTCTAACTACGTATCTATTAGACTGGCACGTCTAACTACGTATCTGTTAGACTTGTACGTCTAACTACGTATATGTTAGATTTGCATGTCTAACTAGGTATCTATTAGACTTGCACATCTAACTACGTATCTATTAGTCTTGCACGCCTAAATACGTATCTGTTAGACTTGCACATATAACTACGTATCTGTTAGACTTGCACGTCTAACTACGTATCTGTTAGACATACACGTCTAACTACGTATTTGTTAGACTTATCTGAAGGAGTTCGACGCAACGTCTAACTATGTTTCCCGTTAGACTACCACATCTAATGGAGTTAGATTGTAACGTCTAACTAGCAACATGTTTGATTAGCCTACTTAGACCACGTCTAAGTTAGCCAATTCTGATGCACCTGCACTGAAATAATTAGACCACTTAACTTCTTTCATATTTAAACATCATCTAAACTCAGTTGATTAATATTTAATAATTTTTAAGTTAATTAACTCTTCACTTAGTTCTTCCCAACAATTTCTTCTAAGTTAATTAACTCTTTACTTAATTTTTCCCAACACATTTCTTCATAAAACTTCTTATGGTATGTCAAAAACATCCAAACATAATATTTACATCAAAATTCCTAGTATAAAACTACTTCTTTAACACTAATAACTTTTGGAAACCCTCTCTTGAAACGTTGCATGAATTAACAACATTTTAGTGCTAGATTCATCTTCATATCTACTTTGAAACCACGATGGATCTCTGATACGATCTGAATAGTCACAAGAATCAGCAGCCTCTATGTGCCAGATTCATCTTTGTTCAATCTTTGAAACCACGATAGATCTTTGATACGATATGCAACGTTGCATGAATAAGTAGCCCTTCAGTGCTAGATTCATCTTTGTATCTCGTTTAAAACTATGACAGATCTAAGATACAATCTAAAATGTTATATGAATCAATAGCCTTTGCGTGCTAGATTAATGTATGTATCCTCATTAAGACAATGACAAATCTTTGTTATGATATGTATTGTTTGCGTGAATCAACAACCTCTATGTGATGAATTCTTTTTTGTACAGAAAGATCTCCGCTACGATCTGTAATATTTACGTGAATCAGCAGATACTACGTTGAATTTATCTTTGTTTTGACGAATCCTTGATATGATTTGAAATGTTGCATGAATCGACAGTATTTGCATGCTAGATTCATCTTCGTATTCTCATTAAGACAATGACATATCTTCGCTATGATCTATATTATTTACGTGAAAAATAACCCCTTCGTGCTGACTTCATCATTTTATTAATAGATCTTTGATACTATCTGACACGTTACTTGAATCGTCAACCATTGTGTACTTGATTCATCTTCGTATCCTAATTAAGACAATGTTAGATCTCCTCTATGATCTGTATTGTTTGCGTGATTCAACTACCTGTACATGTTGAATTCATCTTTTATTAACAAATATCTGTTACGATCTAAATCATTTATGTGAATTACGACCTAAATCGTTTATATCTATTACAATCTAAATCATTTAAGTGAATCAGCCACTTCCACGTGTTGAATTCTTATTTGTGCTGACATATCATAGTTACAATCTAAGTCATTTACATGAATTAGTAGCCTCTAATGCTAAATTCATCTTTGTGTTGATAGATCTTTAATACGATCGGAAACTTCGCATGTATCAACAACATTTACGTGCAAATTCATCTTTGTATTGACAGGATTCAGATACAATCTGAATGATTTACGTGAATTAGAAGTCTATGCGTGCTGAATTAATCTTTGTGTTGACTTATCTTTGATACGATCTGAATCATTTACATGAATCTGTTAGGATCGGTGTTACCAATAGAGACTAGGGTCTGATTATTTTGAACAGCTTACGACAAACGATTCGATAACAATCCTATGAAGGATTAATATATGTTTTTATTCTTTGTAAATCTACACAAACTCTTGAAACAGATTCAAGTGCGGAATTATTTGTTGGATTTGAAGCTTTAGAAAAATGAATGTAAATGGTAGAAAGTAAAGAACGCAAGGAGTTTTTATAGATATTCGGGGATAAAACTCCTACGTCACCCCTTCTTCCATAACTAGAAGGATATTCACTAGAAAGATTTCATTTTTATAGAACAACACTACACAAATCCAGTCAGAAACCCATGACTTAATTGACCGCCTATTCTGAACTCCTAGAACACACCATTAAACAGAACACCCTCTGTTCAAATTAAAACACTGAAATTTCACATATAAAGAACAGTAGATGAATTACAAAATAATCTTCATCTTAGCAAGCTTGTTCATGTATTAAGTAGAGAGAGAGCTTCTTCTTCTCTCTCTTGTGATTCCAGAATTCGTCCTTTGTCCTTAGGCAACTATTTATTCTTAAAAAGCACCAATGGTCGAATCCTCCTTTTGGACACGTGGCATGTGTCTGTTGGACGGCCGCCTATAGTACGAGAGTACAAAAGACTCTGAGTATTTGGATTGTGGCCGTACCGAACAGATAGTGCCGAATATCTTCTGATCTTGTCTTATATTGTGAATGCAATTGAGAGATAACCGCATACGTGGCAATCATTTTTTTGTTGAGCTCTACTACTAGCTGTCTAGAGATCTCTGCTCATCTTAGAAGTCCATCTTCTCAAACATCATCTCATCTTAGACGCCTTATCTTGGACGTCCATCTACTTAGACACCTCATCTTGGGCGTCAATCTACTTACAAGTCCATATGCTTAGATGCTTCATCTTAGACGTCCATCTGCTTAGACGCCTCATCTTAGACGTCCATTTGCTAAGACGCCTTATCTTAGACCTCCATTTGCTTATACATCTTATCTTAAACGTCCATTTGCTTAGACGCCACATCTTAGATGTCCATATACTTCGACGCCATTTGATCATCTTAGACGTCCATCTGCTCATCTTAGATGTTCATCTAATCATCTTAGACGTCCATCTTCTTTTTTTAGACACCATATAAAGGAGTTAGATGTCCTCGTTTAACTACGTTATCCTTTACACCGCGTCTAAAGGAGTTAAACGTCCTTGTCTAACTATACTTCTCTTTACACCGCGTCAAAAGGAGTTAGACGTCATCGTCTAACTACGCGCGTTGACTTTGAGATGTGCCTGATAGTGCGTCGAATATTTTCTGATCTTTTCTTATACTGGGAATGCAATTGAGAGATATCCGCGTATGTGGCAGTCATTCATTTGTTGAGCTCTGCTGCCAACTGTATGGAGATCTTTGCTCATCTTAGAAGTCCATCTTCTCAAATGTCATTCATCTTAGACGCCTCATCTTGGACGTACATCTACTTAGACGCCTCATCTTGGACGTCAATCTACTTAGACATCCATATGCTTAGATTATTCATCTCGGATGTCCATTTGCTTAGATGCCTCATCTTAGACGTCCATATGCTTAAACGCCTCATCTTAGACATCCATTTGCTTAGACGCCTCATCTTACACGCCCATTTGCTTAGACACCTCATCTTAGACGTCCATCTACTTAGACGCCATCTGATCATCTTAGACGTCCATCTTCTCATCTTAGACATTCATCTGATCATCTTAAACATCCATCTATTTTTCTAAGACACCATATAAAAGAGTTAGATGTCATCGTCTAACTACGTTAACCTTTACACCGCGTCTAAAGGAGTTAGACGTCCTCGTCTAACTATACTTCCCTTTAGACCGCGTTAAAAGGAGTTAGATGTCATCGTTTAACTACGCACGTTGATTTTGAGAAATCTACCTACGTGCGTTGACTTTGAGATGTGCCTGATATAATAAAACTATAATTATTAATTCTGCACCTAGTGATATTCAAACCCATATCACCCGAGTGACAGGTGGGAGTACTTACCACTACACCACATAATATCTCAATTATGTAAATATATATTTTATAATTAATATGACTAATAATAATTGAACTTAGTTTTATCCATTTATTATCAAAAACCATTTCATCAATCATCGAAATCAAGTATGTTAAATTATTTTAAATCAATTAAAAATCTTAACCCAACAATTTCTCCCTTTTTGATTATTTAAGTTAAATTAGCAAAACCAGATGAGTTCATAATTTAAACATACTTCAACAATTTCTCCCTTTTTATTATTTAAACTAAATTATCAAACCAGGTGAGTTCATAATATAATCACAATTTAGGCATTATCGTAATCTAACAATCCTAAAATATTTTTAAGGGAAGAAACATAGACTCAAGAAGTGGCTTCGTGAAGATGTCAGCCACTTCAGGTTGTTGCTTGTCATATGCTATGTCCGAGCAGTCGGCTGTCCATATGTCATTTGACTCTTCCAATCTGCTTTCCTGTTTTACCTGCATTCGAAGACAATAACAAATTTGGTACATATTTTTCTTTGGGTCTGTGGCTTATTAGTCTCTTGGGAATCCATACTTTGATTATTTTTATGGATTTTCCGTTGTGTGTATGTATAGAGTATTTAACAGATTTCTCTCTACTTCCTGATGATTCTTTAACTTTAAAAGATGAAGTTTGGTAAAAATTTCTTGACTTTCTGTCAAGTTTTTCTTTACCATACCAGCTGACTGCCCTTCTCTTAGGATTCAGCCACCTTGAAGTTGGATTTACATAAATCATCTCATCCTTTGAAATTAAATCACCACAACTTAGATTAGTTCCTTTTTTAGTTGAATTACCCTTGACAAAGCTTATAGATGAAGCTCGCCTTTTACTGGGTTCAACTTTTTAGTGGACTTGTCTGTGTTTCCATAGTCAAATCCTAAACCTGATTTGCATTCAACAGGCCTTAGTAGACTGATCTGACGTCTGACTACATCCCCAGATTTCGTCCATGAACTGACATTGGGTTTCATACAAAAGAGTTTGAATCTTTTTCTTGAGCTTCTCATTCTCAGATGAGAGCTCAACCACTTTGTTTTCAAAATATTTTGGTTTAGAAATTTGAGATGAAGGAAAGTTATCAGTTTCATATTTCATTCTCATTTCATTATAAGACTCTTGTCTCAATGACCATGTCATTAAGTGAAAAAATCAATTCATCTCTTATAAACTCTTTAGAGGGGAAGTCAAATACCTAAAATTCTTCCTCTGCCATGAAGCATGTAACGTTTTCATCATCGATGTCGCTAGATGATGAATCATCTTTGTTGCTTTCGGCCCACTTGTCTTTGCTTTCAGCATCCACGAGAGCCTTCTACTCCTTTTTATTCTTCTTCATGAATTTATCGATTTTCTTCACGAAAAGAGCCATGTCATCGTTGTTAATCTGCTCAGCGACAGTTTTCACAATAGTGGCAGCAGGTGACTCCTCAACGGTCACCAATGCTGTTGAAAAAAATTAAAACAAGAAAATAAAGAAAGTTAATTAAGAAAGAAATTGTTTAATTAAATTTAAAAGAATTTAAAAGTCTTTTATATTTTGGAACATAATTTTGATGATGTTATTACGTTCAAGCTAAGTTGTCTATGTGTTTTGTGTAGGAGAAAATCTGAAAGACAATGCTAACTTAGACGAAGTCTAAAGAACACTATCTTAGACGTCTTATATATTTAGACGAGCACATCTAACTACTTTAGACGATGTCTAAAGGGAAACGTTGTTAGACGAGGATGTCTAACTCTTTTAAACATGGTCTAAAGGGAAACGTTGTTAGATGAGGACGTCTTACTCTTTTAGAAGTAGTATAGTGGGAAACATAGTTATACGAGGATGTCTAACTCCTTTAGATATTGTCTAAAGGGAAACGTAGTTAGACGAGGACGTCTAACTCCTTTAGACACGGTGTAAAGGCAAAAGTAGTTAGACGAGGTTGTCTAACTCCTTTAGATGCGGTGTAAAGGGAAACGTAGTTAGACGAGGACGTCTAACTCCTTTAGACGCGGTCTAAAGGGAAACGTAGTTAGACGAGGATGTCTAACTCCTTTAGACACGGTATAAAGGGAAACGTAGTTAGACGAGGACGTCTAACTCGTTTAGACGTGGTCTAAATGGAAACGTAGTTAGACGAGGTCGTCTAACTCCTTTAGACGCGGACTAATGGGAAACGTTGTGAGTCAAGGATGTCTAAATCCTTTATACACAGTTTAAAGGGAAACGTAGTTAGACGAGGTCGTCTATCTCCTTTAATCGCGGTCTAAAGGAAAACGTAGTTAGAAGAGGACGTCTAACTCCTTTAGATGCTGTCTAATGGGATGCGTAGTTAGATGAGATCGTTTAACTCCTTTAGACGTGGTATAAAGGGAAGCTTAGTTAGACGAGGACGTCTAACTCTTTTAGACGCAGTCTAAAGAAGGATGTCTAATGTCTTGCTTTAGCAGCCGTCTGAAGAAATCATTTGTCTAACCACGATCTCTCTACTGTCTGCTCCACTTACTTTTGTGCAGTCTAACAAGCCAGCTAATTCTATCGAATAAATTAATGCCACATACGCGGATTTCTCTCAAATGTACATTTCCAGTACAAGACAAGATTAGAGGATATTTGGCGCACTACCTGTTCGGTACAACCACGATCAAATTAGTCAAAGTTTCATGTACTCTCGTACTATAGGCGGTCGTCCAACGGATACATGCCACGTGTCCTCAAAGAATATTCGATAGTTAGTATACTTCAACTATATATGGAAGCCAAAGGACAACGATCGAACATCCGGTTTTTACAAGTCTAAAAACACACTCTATTTAACACACGCGCTAAATCTTTTACTGTCTAGGTGTGAGTACATTGTAATCACATACTGTATTTTTTGTGAGAAACCTCAGTGTTGTAAGATGAACAAAAGCTGGTTTGTTCAACAGAGAGTTAGCTAGATTAGTGAGTTGTATTTGATTCAATGTATTTAGTGAATATCCTTTCGATTGTGGAAGAAGGGGGTGATGTAGGAGTTTTATCTCCAAACATCCATAAAACTCTTGGTGTTCTTTACTTTCTGCCCTTCTACATTCAGTTGTCTAAATCTTCAAATTCGATGAACACTTTCGCACTTGAATCTGTTTCAAGAGTTTGGAGGATTTGTGAATAATAGAAACAGATACTAATCCCTCACAAGATTATTCTCAAGCACCAACAAGAATCTGAATCATGTCTTTGGCCTCTACAACCAAGGTTTCCATGTTCTCAAAAGAGAACTATGTCGTGTGGAATAAGAGACTCCATTCTCATCTATCTTCCATTGATGATGACATGTGGCTTGTCATCATCGAAGGCCCGATAAAGATTGAGAAATAAAGATCTGGGTGGACCAGTGAAGACAAGAGGAAGAACAACCTCGACGACCTGGCCATGTTTATTCTATACAAAACTTTGGATGACAACATGTTTAACTACATCATATCATGCAACTCTGCCAAGGAGATCTAGGAGAGGTTGACCTAACTCTGTGAAGGCAATGAGCAAACCAAAGAAAACAAACTCATGGTCGCCACACAGCAATTTGATAACATCAAGATGCATCCTAGAGAGACGATGACTGAATTTAATGGTAGGTTTATCAAGATTATCACCACTCTCTCCACATTGAGCAAGACTTACAGTAATAGAGAGATTACAATAAAAGTCATGCGTGCTCTGCCCAGGGAGTGGGATATCAAGACAATGGAGATGAAGGAGTCTAAATATATCA
This sequence comes from Impatiens glandulifera, assembly GCF_907164915.1. Taxonomy (NCBI): domain Eukaryota; kingdom Viridiplantae; phylum Streptophyta; class Magnoliopsida; order Ericales; family Balsaminaceae; genus Impatiens; species Impatiens glandulifera. The sequence goes on from NC_061866.1 coordinate 21,684,320, forward strand.
ACAAGATGGATCTATTTGACCTGTTAGCCGATCTGAAGGCCTATGAGTTTGAGATAAACTCTAGGAATGAAGAGGAGCTCTTCACATCTACAGTTGCAACTGAGGCGCTGGTGACTGTTGAGGAGCCACTGATGTGAAGACTGCTGCTGAGAAGATCAACAATGATTCCATGGCTCTCTTCATGAAGAAATTTGGCAAATTAATGAAGAAGAGAAATTCTAACTCAAAGTCTTCAAATAATAATAATGATGATAAGAATAAATCTAAGGCTAACGTGAAGTGTTTTAACTATGATAAACTAGGTCATTACAAATTGGAGTGTAGGAAGCCAAAACATGATGTGAAGAAGAAGGACAACAAAGAGAGCTGAAGGCTCTCATGGCGGCTGATAACAAAGCCAAGTGGGCCTACAATGACTCAGATGACTCATCATCCAATGATAGTGATGATGAAGAGGTCACTTGCTTCATGGAAAAAGAAGAAGTTGACTCTGAGGTATTTGACTTCTCTTTTAAGGCATTTACAAGAGATCAACTAACTGTTGCACTCACTGACATGGTCAGTGAGTACAAGAAGTTGTCAGACTCCTGTAATGAAATGATATTGAAATATGAAACTGATAAACCTTTTGTTAGGATCTAGGTCGTCGCTGGAGGACCGGGGTTGGGCCGGTCAGCGGGTCTCACTCAAAGGGTGGTGATTAATCCTGTTAGAGATTAACACTGGGGTTTCAATACTACACAAACTGTCACAAACCCTTGAACTAGGTTCAAGCGCAGAAGAGGTTTGTTTCAGGTTGAAGCAGCACACTTGTATGATAGGCGGAACCGGTTTTGGATGATATAGGTTTGAAAATTGATGGGTCGATTTTTGTAACCGTGTGATTCGGTTTGGATAGAGTCAAGTAGGTTAGAGCGGTGTAGGTAAGTTAGTACAGGTCGGTTAGAAAATAGAGCCGGCAGAAAAGAAATGACAAGACAGGTTTTATGGATGTTCGGAGATAAAACTCCTACGTCACCCCTTCCTCTCGAAACCGTGAGAAGGATATTCATTAAGGAATACAAATACAATCCGATCGAGACTTATTTCCTGCTCGATAATACCCTTACAATTTACACCGAAATTGTAAAATACACACTTCAACTTTAGCACTAATGCTTTCTAGAGAGATAACACACTCTTTTCACTTGTAGGTTAAATGTTCACTATATGCTTTCAAATCTCTTTTTGTCCCACCATTACTCGTCCTCAGCTGCTCCTTTTATAGGTGAAATATGCCAACGGTCATATTTCACTTCCTTGAATCTGATTGGCTGAGCAGAGGTTCAGTGATTCAGACCCTGCGGTCATCTTTTCAGACCTGTCGGTCAACTCTACAGACTATGCAGTCTGTTCTTCCGGTGTGTAAGACAAACCTGCTAGGTTTGTCTTTTACTCAATGTGGTAACTGTTGGTCAGACAGTTGTCTGTACTTGGAAGATTGCCTCTGATTTATCCTGAAAGGGGAAAGATCCTGTAGGACTGTCTTCTGCAGCCTGCATACTTTTCTCAGACTTTTATAGATATGGAAATGTTCAGTTTGTTCATTTGGTATCATTCTCAACAGATACCCGAAGTATCTTCTTATGCTGGTCGGTCATTTGACTTAACCGAATGGCTTCCGGTGTGATTGGTTTAACCGGACAGCTTCCGGTTATTCCTTTGCCTTGTGGCTGATCGGCTATCTGGTGTTTCCGGTTCTTAGTTCTGGCCGATCCTTTCTTTGTGCGGTCATGTTCCGATTGTTCCTGGTCGGTTTACTATCTTGACCGGTTAATCTTCTTAGCCGGTTCATTTGTTTGACTGGTCCGGTTCCTTGTTCCTACATGGAAGGTTTATTTATGTTAAGTTCTGTGAACCGGTCTAATTTTATCTAACACCTTTTTCATCTCAAACTTCTGAACCAAAAGATCTTGAAAACAACGTGGTCAAGCTCTCATCTGAGAATTAGAAGCTCAAGGAAAAAGTTCAAACACTATTTTCTGAAAACCAACGGTTGACTTATGTGGTAAGTTCCTGGACAAGGTCTAAAGATGCAGTTAGACAATAAATAAGTGTGCTAAGGCCTGCCGATGCAAATCCGGTTTAGGATTTGACAATGCCAGCCTAGACAAGTCCTGTGAAAAGTTAAACTCAACAACAGATAAGTTTAAGCCAATAAACTTTGTTAGAGGGAGTTTAACTGATCAAGGGACTTATCCAATCTGTAAGGACTTAACCTTAAAGGATTAGATTATTTTTATTTCGCCAACTGTAAGCTGGCTGAAACCTAGGAAGGAAGCAGCCAGCAAGTCTGGAAAATCAAAACTTGACAGGAAGTCAAGGAGTTTTAGACAAAAACTATTCTTTAATGTTAACAGTTCAGTTGCTAGTAGGAAGACGTCTTCTAAGCCTAAATCATACGCCTTAATCACAACACAACATGGGAAATCCATCAAGATAACTCAAATATGGATTCCTAAGGGACTAATTGATCGAAGACCCAAGTGAATGTGGGTACCAAAATAGCTGTAAATAAGTATTTTTGTAAGTACAATAGGTCAGCTGCATGGAGGAATTTAGAAGAATCTTCTTCTAAGAATATGGTCAGGAAGTGGCAGATTTGTTCGCAAGGCCACTCCCCAGACTAAGTCTTCTTTCCTTAAAATGTTTATGGTCTTGTAGCCTCATAATTATTTAGTTATTAAAATATGCACAAATTGAAAGGGAAATTGTTTATGTTTAAAATAATCAGATAGACTTATAAAGATGGAGGTCTAAATTGATCTAATTAGATTAGTCGTCTAAAGGAGCTATGTAATTAGACGAATTTTTGCTTAAGAAACTTACAAAATAAGTCTGGTTAGACGTCTACCTGTTAGATAGACATCTAAAGAGCCTGTAACCGCACGTAATTACACGTCGTTTGAATAGACGTCTTAAGCGCTGGTAGACGCGCGTAGTTAGACGCCTTCTGAACAAACGTCTAAAGTTCCTATAGACATGCGTAGTTAGACGCCGTCTGAACAGACGTCTACCAAACTTAGACATGAGGGATGCAGATGGCATGTTAGACGTCTAACTACGGGTGCCTTTAGATTTCTCATCTTCGGACCAATTTAAGACAGTTGTCACTTTAATATGCGCTGTCATTTAATTTTCCCGCTCAAACAGTAAAACAATCATTTTCTAAATTTGAATAACTTGAAGACACATACTTTCAATGTTATGAAAATGACTAATATACTCTATAGTTAATTACTTCATGATTTTGTAATTAATAAGAATTTGGTAAAAGTATAGTTAATGATGATTGTTTTTGGGAAAAGGCTTCTAAAACTTTACGAGGGCTTTATTTCAAATCACGCCGGTTGAACACCTTACTGTTCATCGTCTATTTAAGGACATCAAGCATGCCCAAAGGGTTTTTACGCTATTTGTAATTCTAAAACCCTAGCTTGATCTCTACCTTCTCTCTTAAAGAAATTCGAATCTTGCTTGTCTAATCTTTCTCTCATACTCAAAATTGATTGATAAGAAGATTATCTCTCTCACAACATCTTGCAGGTTGATTTTGAGTCGGTCTATACTCTTGATCAACAAGATGTCGCGGAGATGTTCTAATCTCTTGAGGCTTCTAGCCTCATAAAGTTTCTCAGCGGTCCTTTCATTCTATATGAAGAAGAAGTACGCAAGTTTTTCAAAACCAGGAAGGTGGTTGAAGATTCTATTGAGGCAACAGTGAACGGGTCTAATGTTTCCATATCTGAATCTATTTTCGCAAAGTTCTTCGATCATCCCTCTAAGGGTCATACCTTCAACATTACGATTTCGGTCAAGACTATCTCTAAAATGCAGATCGCCTTCTCAAACACCGAAAGTCCAATTAACATAAATGGGAAGAAGAGAGCCTTAAAGCCCCATTTCAGTCTTCTGAACGATGTTGTAGCAAAGATGCTTCAGTCTAGGGCAGGGTTCTTCGATCGTTACTCCCAAGACATGTTTGATTACATGGTGGCTATAACTAGAGGGTTGTTAGTCAACTAGGCGTGCACTCTATTCTCAAATCTCTGTCAGACGGTCTCTCTATCAAGCAAGCAAAGTGAGGGATTTCCAGTTCAACTCGGCTTGCTCTTTGAGCATTTGGGCGTTCCCATGGGTAGGGGTGCGGTTTTAACCCCTACCGAATATTTTCTAATATCTCAGTAAAGAGAACATTGGTAAGGATGAAAATCTCTAAGGAGTTATATCCTGAATCCTCCGGTAAATAGAAGAGTGGTCAATCGATTACTCGTTCTAAACGACAAAAGATTTCTAGCCACAAGACGACTACAAAGAGGGACAAATCTTCATTCATGGAGTTCGAAGCAAGTTCGATTAGCTAGAAGAGGGTAAACATTAAGGACTCAGGAGAGGTTGATTCCATCCCTGAAAGGACAAGACAAGGAAAACCCCCCATCACCACCGTCCCTATATCTTCTCTCTTTCCATCACCATCAACCAGCCCAATGAAGAAGCGAACAAGGTAGTCTACTTTTTCCGCTGATTAGATGAAGGCGTCTAAGGCTGCCAAAATGATATCTAAGGTAACCTCCTCTACTCTTATGGCCGTAGTGCCAAATATTAAAGTTCTAGTGGTGGACCATGCTGAAGGACCAATTGTTGAGCCAGTTGGTCAAAATATTGAATGTATTAACAGGGAAAACACGTTTGCTTTCCTTGATGAACCACTAGCGGTAAATTCTGCTAGTAATGTGAATATTTCAGTTGAAACAGAGCATGTAAAAGTTCCTTCATTTACTGGTTTTGTTTTTATTTCTAAACAAGCTCCCATTCAGACAGATGCGGCTACGCTTTTTGTTGAACCACCAGTTCAGAATGTAACCGGAATTATATCTTCACTTTTAGAAGGTACGTTTCAGAAGGCCCTCTATTCTTACGAAATTCTAAGAGCAGTTAGAAGGGCTCCAGGAATTTCTTTTAAAGAACTAGCGGCTATTCCCAAACTAGCCGTGGTTCCTAAAAAAGGAAAAGGTTTTGCTGAAGAAACTCCGCAAAATGTTTCGGAGACCAATCTTATCTACAATCTCATCATGGAGCAAGTTGAAGTAAAAGCCGCTATGAAGATCGAAGCCTTCAACACCTAGATAAATCATAGACTATTTTCAAGATATGATGAAATCATCACAAGCAAGAAGATTGTAACATAATGGAAATAACTAGTGAGAATGGAGAAGAGTGCTCTCAAATGGGCAAAAACATCAAGTGTCCATGAGGCTCTTGAAAGAAGAGAACTCATCGTGGCAAATGCAATGGGATGTGCCGTTTTTCCTTTGCTTGAGGCAAGAAAAGAAAATTTCAAATCTCTTGACAGGGATGCCTAATCAGAGGAAAAGACACTTAAACGACTTGACCTGCTCATGAATGCCTGTTGTTCCATCGTCCTCCAATATGCTCATGGTACAAGATCCTCCAGATCTAAAATGTTCCATTCTGAATCATCTGATGTAGAGTTAAAATGCAAAGATAAGGACGAACCATTCATTCGCTCTGATAACATTCCATTCCCACAAGTTGAACGTCGTCCGTTAGCTATAGACGAGCAAACACTTCCTCAGACTGAAGCTAGGCAAGACTCTCCAATCTTCGAAGAAGAGGCTGTAGCAGCACCTGAAACTAAGCATGTACCTCTATGTCAGAATGAGAAGACCGATCAAGACAAGACTTAATTTGTTGAGGGGAACCCTCAAAGATTTCAGAACAGGCACCGGGTTCACAATGTGATGGGGAACCTTTGAAGTCACCCGATCAAGAGAAGACTCCATTTGATGAGGGGAACGTCCTCAAAAAGATTTAGAGTCATATAAAGGTAAGTCCTCTTCATCTTTAGAATAAACTTTTCCCTCTCCACCATCCACTAGTCAACCATCTTCCGTGAGGATAGCCGACTCTCTTTATGAACATTTCTGTGAAGATCTTCCTCAAACTGAGGACTTTTCAGACGTTGCCAATCTCTTGGATAATGAGATCCAGGACAACAAAAATGACTCTGAGATTATGAAGGATGCTTCTCTTGAACACGCCCAGGACAACGAAACAGAAATGTCCTTACAGGTAAACACAAATGTCGACCCTATTCACACCGTTCCAACACATTCTCATGTTATATCCTCTGCTCCTCAATCGTTTAAGGAAGCCTCTCCCGGAAATGCAAAAATATCGCAATGACATTATGGATGCATTGGGCGCTATGCAACATAACTTGATGGACATGTTGTCCAGATTGCAGAATCTTGAAAAAGGGTCTGCATTGAATAAAGAAGTCATTTCTTCCATTGTTGCCACTCAAAAAGAAATAGACAAAATTCTGAAGCGAAACACATTCAATGTGAATCTTCTTCACACTCAATACAAAAATCAAGAAAATAACTTTTATAGACAACAATCAGATCATCATGCTGAATCAAAGAACTTCAACTTAGAGCTTCACCAAGAGACAAGGTCCATGATTGAACTTGTTCATTCCCAAGTAATGGAGGTTGCGAATTAACTAAGAAGTGCAGAAGTCGAACGTCTTGAGCAAGAGAAGGTTGTTACAAGGCGTTTGAAAGTTGAAGAAGATGTTGAAGCTGCAACTACAAAAGAGAGCCCTTGTTGTTGCCAACCGTGATAATATTAAAAAGGGGGAAGGTAGCAATAGAGGAGGGTAAAACAATCATGGAACTCGATCGAAAAGAAAATCTTCTCAAGGAGGTAGAGGCATTCGTCAACCTAATAGAGGAGGCCAAGGTCGTGGAGGTGATAGAGGCAGTGGCAGTGGTGGTCGAAAATTGCCTTGGCTTCAAAACCTTCTAACTGGGGAAGACATTTCTCTAGGTCCAGACTCAAGTGTTAAAAGAGATGGATCCTAAATATATTATCTTACCTTCTTGTATTTCCTTAACTCAGATGAACATATTTGAATACTTTAGTTAATTCACTATGTTCAAATTCGTTTTGATTTATTCTCTCAACGTAACTATTGATTGCCTAGTTTTAACATCATCAAAAGGGGGAAATTGTTGGGAAAAATGAAAACAAGAAAAGAAAGAAAGTTAATTAAGAAAGAAATAGTTTAATTAACTTTAAAAAAATATAAAAGTCTTTTATATTTTGGAACATAATTTTGATGATGTTATTACGTTCAAGCTAAGTTGTCTATGTGTTTTGTGTAGGAGCAAATCTAAAAGACAGTGCTAACTTAGACGTAGTCTAAACAAGGGTTGTGTTAGACGTATTAAGTATTTAGACGAGGACGTCTAACTCTTTTAGACGAGGTCTAAAGGGAAACATAGTTAAACGAGGATGTTTAACTCCTTTAGACGCGGTCTAATGGGAAACGTAGTTAGATGAGGACGTCTAACTCCTTTAGACACGGTCTAAAGGAAAATGTAGTTAGACGAGTACGTCTAAATCCTTTAGACATGGTCTAAAGGGAAACGTAGTTAAACGAGGACGTCTAACTCCATTAGACACGGTCTCAAGGGAAACGTAGTTAGACGAGGATGTCTAACTCCTTTAGATGCGGTCTAAAGGGAAACGTAGTTAGACGAGAACGTCTAACTCCTTTAGATGCGGTCTTAAGGGAAACGTAGTTAGACGAGGACGTCTAACTCCTTTAGACAAGGTCTAAAAGGAAACATAGTTAAACGAGGAAGTTTAACTCCTTTAGACGCGGTCTAATGGGAAACGTAGTTAGAAGAGGACGTCTAACTCCTTTAGACGCGGTCTAAAGGTAAACGTAGTTAGATGAGAACGTCTAACTCCTTTAGACACGGTTCTAAAGGGAAACGTAGTTAGACGAGGACGTTTAACTCCATTAGACATGGTCTAAAGAGAAACATAGTTAAACGAGGACGTCTAACTCATTTAGATGCGGTCTAAAGGGAAACATAGATAGACGAGGACTTCTAACTCCTTTAGACGCGGTCTTAAGGGAAACATAGTTAGACGAGGTCGTCTAACTCCTTTAGACACAGTCTAAAGGGAAACGTAGTTAGATGAGGACATTTATCTCCTTTAAACGCGGTCTAAAGGGAAACATAGTTAGACGAGAACGTCTAACTCCTTTAGACGCAGTCTAAAGGGAAACGTAGTTAGACGAGGACGTCTAACTCCTTTAAATGCGGTCTAAAAGGAAATATAGTTAGACGAGATTGTCTAACTCCTTTAGATGTAGTCTAAAAGGAAACATAGTTGGACAAGGACGTCTAACTCCTTTAGACGCTGTCTAAACGAATGCGTAATTAGACGAGGTCATCTAACTCCTTTAGACGCAGTCTAAAGGGAAGTGTATTTAGACGAGGATGTCTAACTCCTTTAGACGTGGTCTAAAAAAGAACGCATTAGAAGCCGTTTGAAGAAATCATTTCTTTAACCACAATCTCTCTATTGTATGCTCCACTTACTTTTGTGCAGTCTTACAAGGCCGCTAGTTCTATCCAATGAATTAATGCCACGTACGCATTTATCTCTCAACTATACATTTCCAATACAAGACAAGATCAGAGGATTTTTGGAACACTACCTATTCGCTACGGCCACGATCAAATTACTTAGAGTCTGATGTACTCTCGTACTATAGGCGGTCGTCCAACGGATACATGCCACGTGTCCTCAAAGAATATTCGACCGTTGGTATAATTCAACTATATATTGAAGTCAAAGGGCAACGGTCGAACAACTAATTTTCTTTGGTTTGCACATTGCGTTCACAGACTTGAGTGAGTCTGTCCCAAATTTCTTTGGCATATTCGCAAGATATGATGTAGTTGTACATGATGTCCTTGTCGAGGTTGTTCTTCCTCTTATCTTCACTTGTACATTCATATTTGTCTTTCTCAATCTTGATAGGTCCTTCGGTGATAACACTCCACATGCCATCGTGCAAGGAAGCTAGATGGGCACAAACTCTTTTCTTCCACACCATGTAGTTTTCTTTCGAAAACATGGGGATCTTGGATGAGTTAGCAACTTTCGACATGATTCAGGTTCTTTAGAGGCTTGAGAATAGAAAACAAGGTTCTGATACGAATTGATAGGATCGGTGTAACCAATAGAGACTGGGGTCAGGCTATTAATAACATATTATGATAAATGATTCGATTTTAACTTTGTTAGAAGTTAAAATTTGTTTCTATTCTTCACAAATCTTTCGAACTCTTGAAAAGTTTCAAGGGAAAAGTGTTCATCGAATTTGAAGCTTTGAACAAATAAAAGATGAATGACGGAAAGTAAAGAACATAGAGAGTTGTTTATGGATGTTTGGAGCAAACTTTCCCACGTCATCCCTTCTTCCACAACCGGAATGATTTCACTAAACTCTTTGAATCATATACAGTTTACTGATCTAGCTAACACTCTGTTGAATAGAACAACCTCTGTTCAAATTATAATATTAAGAACAATATTTTCTTAAATAGACAATTTTTGATTCATTCTCTCTTGAACTTGAATGATGTAAGAAATCAGTAAAGCAAGAGTAATCTTATGAATTTCGTTACTGGCAGATCGAGAGAGCAAAGTAACCGGTGATTCGGCCGTTTTCCTTGAGCATCTATTTGTAGTAGAAGGAAACCAACGGTCGAATCTTCTTCATGGACATGTGGCAAGCATCCATTGGAAGGCCGCCCATAGAACAAGAGTACAACAAACTCTGAGCAAATGGATCATGGCCGTACCGAACTGGTAGTGCGCCGAATATCCTCTCTAATATTGTCTTGTAATAGATAAACTATTGGAAGGACATTTGCGTACGTGGCGTTCGTTCATTGGATGCAATTAGCTGGCTTCTCAGACTACACATGAGTGAGTGGAGTAGAGTAGCGGTCATCTAGTTGATCATGGGTAGACGTATGCTAACCTTAAACAGCTACTGAAGTGAGGCATTAAACATGCTCTATTAGACTTCCTTGTCTAATGTAGTTAGACGTCAACGTCAAATAGATTGTTCCATTAGACCGACAAGTCTAATGGATTTGAACTGCAACGTCTAACTATGCATCCCTTCAGACTTGTCTGAAGGAGTTAGACGCCAACGTCTAACTACATGTCTGTTAGATCTCAACTTCTAACTACGTATCTGTTAGACTGCAACGTCTAACTATGTACCACTTCAGACTTGTTTGAAGGAGTTAGATGCCAACGTCTAACTACGTATCTGTTAGACATCAACGTCTAACTACGTATCTGTTAGACCTCAACGTCTAACTACGTATCTGTTAGACATCAACGTCTAACTACGTATCTGTTAGACTTTAACGTCTAACTACGTATGTGTTAGACTACAACGTCTAACTCCGTATCTGTTAGACTATAATGTTTAACTACGTATCTGTTAGACTGCAACGTCTAAATACGTATCTATTAGACTGCAAAGTCTAACTACGTATCTGTTAGACTGCAACGTCTAACTACGTAATACGTCTAATTAGCCTGCTTAGACCACGTCTAAGTTAGTAAAGTCTGATGCACCTACACAGAAACAATTAGACAACTTAGCTTCATTCATATTTGAACATCATCAAAATTCAGTTGTTTAATATTTCGTATTTTTCGTTAATTAACTCTTTACTTAGTTTTTCACAACAGTTTCTTCTAAGTTAATTAACTCTTTACTTAGTTTTTACCAACAGAATCTAACATTTCATGAGAGACGAAATGTTAATATTCGGAAGTTTCATGGGCGGCGAAGTGAATCCAACATTTCATAATAGACAAAATGTTAAAACAAGAAAGTTTTATGGGCGACGAAATAAATCAATTGTAAGTAGAAGCAACAAGCAAGATAAGTCAAGATGTGTACTTATGTACAATCCAAAGGCTAGGCGAGGTGCATAGAAATATATTCAAAACAACTAGTCTCGATGTACACGATCAATAAACTAGGAGCGATGTATATTCTAAATAAAGGTGAATTGTCAACAAGTGGATGATAAACCGACTTGGAAGAATGAAGAGTAATTACACGGGTCTCCCGAGAGACTAATTATGTTTATTCTCTTTTCATTGAAGGAATCCAAAATAAACTTTAAAATTGAGTATTTTCAAAACGTAGTGACTATGTTCAAGCTTTGACATGCATTTTCTGAAATCGAGTATTTAAAAGAAAATTTTATCCAAGAGGAGCATTTTATAGACACTCATTTTTACCCCCCAGTTTTATAGTTTATAATTTAATAAATCCGAGCATATAAATTTTTTTCTAATTTATTCACGGGCTCATTGCAAAGTTTATTTTAGAGGAAATTATTTTTTAGAACAATTGTGTTTTTGAAAAATAATTGATTTTGGATTCTTAATAAGTTAAGGTAGTAATTTATCTAAGTTATAACACTTAGGAAATTTATTATACTTAGAATATTCAAGGTTTTATTTAATTAATTACCTTGGGTATTTACAAAATAAAAAAAATACAAAGTATATTTGTTAACATTTTTTATAAGTTTTGAAAGAAATTTCGTTAAATATATTATTGTTATTTTGTTTTCATAATTAAATAAATTGTTTTAGATAATTAATTTAGTTGTTCGTTTTTTTAATTAGATTAAGTTATATTAGTTTAATTAAGTTTGTTATTTTTTATTTCTTTAAATTAGGATTAAACATGATTATTTCCTTTTAAAAAGGAATAATCATTTTGTTTTCTCTTTTTATTACTAATTAGTTAGTTGTTTAGGTTAATTAATAATTTGTTTTTTTAATTAACCCTTATTTATAAGATTTTAGAGAACCATTGTGGACAAAATCAAAAGATTAAGGATCCAACCGTGAGTTGAAGAGGGAGCATGAAGTCAAATGACTAAGTGTTACATCATTAATTAAAAGGATCTTAAATCCTATTGAATAACACTTCACATTAGTGACATGTCAAGTGGAGATAGGTTCATTTTAAATATTTGTACATGTTTAAATGAAAATTCATTTAAACCGTCAAGTGTGTTAAATGGGCCTTGAGCCCTAAGGTTTCCCTTGTGAACTCCCTATTTAAACACATCATTGTGCACTTGCATAAGGTCCCCTTTTTTTATTCTAACACCCCTAGGCTTCCCCTTTTGAATTCTCCTAAGAAATCACCAATTGGTTTTATTGGTCACAAGTATTGCTAAGAACTTAAGTTTTTCACTTTCCCAAAAATAAAGAAAGCAGAATCTGTTTTTTTAATTTTATATTTTAGATGTTAATTTATATAAATATTCATTTACATGTTATTAATATTGTAGTAAAGTTATTTTTTTATTTTGGATCAATTTGGATAACCAAGACTATAGTTAGTTATGATATAGGTTGAAAATTAGGAGCAGCGAATCTTGTTGTTGTAGCGACGAATGTTCTTTATTTACTAACGCTTATTCTTCAGTCTTCCAGCGCTTCTTCAAGGGTCCCATCGCTTTCCCGGCGATATTGCTCTGCTACCGCTACTGCTAAACTAAGCTACTAACGCTTCACAGGCGATACTGGTTCAAGATTTCCAGCTTCTTTATTTTTTTTTATTGTTTTTTTATTATTTTATGCACTTTAGATATATGTTTATTTTTGTTAAAAAAAATTTAGTTGAAGTTTGTGCCTTTCTTGATCCTAGGTTAGAAAATTTTTAAAATCAAATTCTTAACTAAAAATTGAACCTAGACTTATGTTTTTTTTCTTGTATTAGTTCTCTTGAATTCATTTTTTTTTTATAAAAAACTAAAATATAAAAATTTTTGGAGCCTCTATATAATTCGCTTCAACAATATTCTAAAAATCAATATAGACTTGAGCCATTTAAAACTTGATTAATATATTTCTTAGTTTTGATTTCTTTAGAATAACTTTATGTGTGGATTATTTGTTTAGGTTTTCTTTTTTAAGTTTTGTCTTTATCTATTCCTACATTGACTTTTATATTATTGAATTATGATTAAGTTATGAACTCGCCTAGTTTAGATATTTTAGTTTAAATAATCAAAAAGGGAGAAATTGTTGAATTGTGTTTAAATCATGAACCCACTTAGTTTTGATAAATTAGATTAAATAATAAAAATGGAGGAATTTTTAGATTAAGGTCTTAACTGATTTATGATAATTAACATACTAGATTTTGATGATTGATGATTGATGAAATGGTTTTGATAATGAATGGATAAAACTAAGTATATATATATATAATTGTTAGTCATATCAGTTATATATATATATATATAATCAGCATTTTAAGTGGTGTAGTGGTTAAGCGTTTATTCTGCATAACAAAGATAACGGGTTCAAATCTCAACCGGTGCAAATTTATAATAATTGGAGTTTCGATGCTCTTAGTAATCTGTAGAGAAAGCACGAGCAGATGCTTGGCTTCAACAAACAGGTTGAGAAAACGCGAGTCGCTGTTCCTTTGATTAAACGTGCAAGGCCGAAGATGAGATCAAACGCATAAATGTGAAAAAGCGTGTTCCAACGGGTTTCTTCATTTAGACATATAGTATGAAGAATTGCATCAGACCCCTTTCCTCAACAGAAGTCTGATCGCGTTCAGACGTCCTTCTTCATCAGACGGAGTGGTTTGAAGAGTAGAAATCTCACCGCAAGTAGACGTACTTGTGCGAACAGATGAAAGGTCTAAAGAAGTGCGCAAGTAGACGTAGTCTAAACTTCAACAGATAGGTAGTTTGAAGAAGTGCGATAGTAGCGTGTAGGCTTCAACAGACGGGTGGTATTTAAAAGCGCTAACAAACGTCTAGGCTTCAACAGATGGGTGGTCTGAAGAAGCGCTAGTAGACGTCTAGACTTCAAAAAAAGACTAAAGCAACATTCGTTCATCTTCCTTGCACATCAGCACGCACAGTAAACAACGAAATAATGCCACATGTCAATATTTAGATTCGACCGTTGCATTAACTGTCGTGTATTATTAATACAAACCTTCTAAGAAGCTCAATAGTCAAACGCCATTAAAGTAGGTTACGATACTCAAGTGCGGCTACAACACTTGAGTAGAACTACACTACATTATCATGCAAAGATCTACAACACGCCTTCATTAAATGCAAAGCGGCCGTAACTCATATTTATATGTTCTCCTTAAGAGGTTCTAGAAAGGGGTTTTCGATCAGATTTTTCGAGTTTGTTCATCTATGATAAAGATTACTCTCTCACTATCCAAGTTTTAATTCATATATTATGAATTCAATATTATGATAAGTTGAGAGAGAAGTTGTTGTAATATCTGTTAATCATATTAAGCGTTGTAAGTTGAACAGAGGGTGTCTGTTTAACAAAGTGAGAGCTAGGAGTTCAGAATAGGCATTGTTAAGTCTTGAGTTTCTGACCGAACTTATGTAGAGGCTATACAAGTTAAATTCTTCAAGTATATCCTTCTAGTAATAGAAGAAGGGTGATGTAGGAGTTTTTATCTCCGAACATCCATCAACAACTTCGTGTCTATTTCTTACTGTCTTATTCATACTGCATCAATACGCTTTAAATCTAATGAGTTATTCCGCACTTAAATCTGATTTAAGAGTAAGCAAAGATTTTTTAAGAGAATAGAAACATGTCTTAACCTCTAACAGGGTTAAACCCGAATTGGTAGTCGATAGTCGTTCAACAATACTCAACCCCACCGATTGTTGTTGACGCCGATCCCAACAAGTGGTATTAGAGCAAGATTTTCTACTCTCTAAGGAACAAACATCAATTTGTTTATCATTAACAAGGTCCCTATGTTCACAAAGGAAAATTATAATATCTGGAAGATAAGAATGCAAGCGCATTTTCCCGCAATAGATGATGACATGTGGTATGTCATCACCGATGGGCCAATAAAAATATGAAGGCCAACTCCACCACAACCTTCGATGGTATTCCTATATTGAATGAGAAACCAAGGTATGAGTGGATCACCGAAGAGAAGAGGAAGAACAACCTCGACAATATGGCCAAAAATATTCTCTACAAGATGCTGGACAATTATATGTTCAGTAAGATCCAGGCCTGCACTATTGCCAAAGAAATCTGGGAAAAAACTGATTCAAATCTATGATATCTCATCAAGAGAAAGTGAAGATGAGGATATTAAGTGCCTCATGACAGACAACAATGAGATATTTGATTTCTTTTCTGATGACTTCACAAGAGATGATCTCATCAATGCACTAAATGACATGGTCATTGAGTACAAGATACCGTCAGACTCTTTTAGTGAAACCGCTTTTAAATCTAACAGTACAAGTGTTTCATCTCAAATCAATGAACTTGAAGTTTTGAAATTAAATGAGCTCTCATTTGAGAATAAAAAGCTCAAAGAAAAAAAATCCAAACTCTTTCTGCTGAAAAGAAAAGTTTAAACTATGTGATTAGTTCATGGATGAAATATGGAAATACTCTCAAACAGCTGCATGAGTAGTAAAAGCCTACCGGGTGCAAATCTGGTCTAGAGTATGTTGAGAGCAACCCAGCTGAGTCCAGCAACAAGTTAAACTCAGTTAAAGACAAACTTAAACCCATAAGCTATGTCAAGGGTAATTTAACTTACATAGGAACTAATCACAGCTTTGATAACTTTACGTTAAAAGATGAGATTAAATATTTTAAAACAACTAATAGGTCGCTCAAGACCAAGAAGTGGGTATCCAGCTGGTCTGGAAAACAAAACTTTGACAAAAAATCTAAAGTTGTTTATCAAAAATCATCTTTTAAAGTTATGGATTATCAACTAGAAGGAAGAGGTCAGTCAAGACTAAATCATACACACCTCTAACAACTCAAAGTGGGAAATCCATCAAAATAATCAAAGTATGGATTCCCAAGGGACTAATAAGCCACGGACACAAAGAAAAATGGGTACCAGATCTGTTATTGTCTATGGATGCAGGTAAAATAACACGTTCGGATGGAATATTTCTCAATAAACCAGCAAGTGGAAAATATCTTTACAAAGTCACTTCATGAGTCTAAGTTTTCTTATCTTAGAAATATTTTAGGATTGTTAGATTACGATAATGCCTAAACTGATTAAATGATGAACTCACCTAGTTTTGATATTTAGTTTAAATAATCAAAAAGGGAGAAACTATTGAATTGTGATTAAGTTATGAACTCACCTAGTTTTGATAATTTAGTTTAAATAATCAGAAAGGGAAAAATTGTGGAATTATGATTAAGTTATAAACTCACCTGGTTTTGATAATATAATTTAAATAATCAAAAAGGGAAAAATTATTGAATTGGTTTAAATTAGGAACCCACTTAGTTTTGATAAATTAACTTAAATAATCAAAAAGAGAGAAATTGTTAGATTAAGTTCTTAATTGATTAATGATAATTAACATACATGATATTGATGATTGATGAAATGGTTTTGATAATAAATGGATAAAACTAAGTGTATTATATATATAATTGTTAGTCATATCAATTATATAAATATATAAAAAGAAATCAACATCATAAGTGGTGTAGTGTTAAGTGTTCATTCTATATAACTAAGATCGTGGGTTTGAATCTCACCCGGTGCAAATTTATAATAATTGAAGTTTTATTATTTCAGGTACAACTCAAATGATGCTCTTAGAAATGAGTTGAGAAAGCATGAGCAGACTCTTGTCTTCAACAGACGGGTTGAGAAAACGCGAGTAGACATCCCTTTGATTAGACATGAAAGGCTGAAGATGCGATGAGACGCATAAATGTGAAGAAGCGCGTTCAAACGACTTTCTTCATTTAGACATATAGTATGAAGAAACGCTTTCAGATGCCTTGCCACAATAGAAGTCTAAAGCGCATTTAGATAGCCTTATTTATCAGACGCAGTCGTCTGAAGAGTAGACGTCTCACCGCAAGAAGACGCCTTTGTGCGAACAGACCAATGGTCTAAAGAAGTGTGCGAGTAGACGTAGTCTGAACTTCAACTGACGGGTAGTCTAAAGAAATACGCGAGCAGATGAAGTCTGAACTTCAATAGACGGGCAGTTTGAAGAAGTGTGATAGAAAATGTCTAGGTTTTAATAGATGGGTGGTCTGAAGAAGCGCTAGCAGACATTTAGGCTTTAATAGACGGGTGGTCTAAAGAAGCGCTAGCAGACGTCTAGGCTTCAACAGACGATAGAAGCAGCGCCCGTTCATCTTCCTTTCACATCAACACACAATAAACAATGGAATAATGCCACATGTCAATATTCAGATTCGACCATTGCATTAACTACCGTGTATCATTAATACAAATCTTCTAATAAGGTCAATAGTCACACGCCATTTAAGTAGGGTTACGATACTCAAGTAATCACTAAACAAGAGTTATGCTACATCAGCACGCGGGGCTTTACAACATGCCAACATTAAATGCAAAATAGTTGTGACTCATATTTATCTGTGCTCCTTAAGAGGTTCCAAAAAGGGTTTTTTTATTAGCTTTTTAGAGTTTGTTCATCTATGATAAAGATTACTCTCTCACTATCCAACTTGTAATTCATATACTTTGTATTCTCTATTTAGATAGGTTGAGAGAGAAGTTGCTGTAATATTTGTTAAGCATATTAAGCATTATAAGTTGAATAGAGGGTGTCTTTTCAACAAAGTGAGAGCTAGGAGTTCAGAATAGACATTGTTAAGTCCTGGTTTCTAACCGAACTTATGTAGATTCTATACAAGTTAAAGTCTTCTAGTATATCCTTCTAGTAATAGAAAAATGGGTGACGTATGAGTTTTTATCTCCTAACATACATAAACAGCTTTATGTCCATTTCTTACTATCTTATTCATACTGCATCAATATGCTTCAAATCTAGCGAGTTATTCCGCACTTGAATCTGATTCAAGAGCTCATAAAAGTTTGTTACGAGAATAGAAGTAGGTCTTAACCTCTAACAGGATTAAAATCGAATTGCAAGTCAATAGTCCTTCTACAATAATTAACCCCACTAGTTGTTGTTGACGCCAATCACAACATATATAATGCAAGCCCTTTAAATGTAAAAAAAATGGAAAAGTCTAAATCATAAAGCGCAAGAAATTTAAAAAACGGCCAAAATTAGCTAGTAGAGACTTTAGGGGCGTTGTGGGACATAGCGTATAAAAATTTGTTTCCCACACGTAACGAAACGTCAAACTCACTCACTTAATTTCTTTATTTTTTAAAATTATGTATCGACTCTCTAGTCATCCGGTCAATTAATATTGATAAATTTAAAGTAGGCCTATGATATACTTTCCATTAAAAATCTCTCGATGTCTTCCAGATTCGACGAGATAGTAAGTTATGGAGTTGTATACAAAGATTCGTTTTATAAACTTAAATTTTCAAACTTTAAAATTAATTTCCCTCAAATTTTCAAAATAGAATTTTTTAGAGGATCCCAGATTTTTAAAACTCGTCGAAAAAGAAGACGTTTTTTTAAAAAACCGATCGCAGGTAATCCAAGAGTAATTGGTGGAATACTAGAGAAATGCCTGTCGTTCTTTTTTCCAGCGTTTGACAGAACGCTTATAAGAAGTCACTATTCCCTTTTCAAAAGTATGTTTTTTCTTTTGTCCAATTTTGAAGGGTTTAACTTTAATTCCGTCGGGATTCGAGTCATAGCTGCGAGAATAGCCAGTGCATCCACCAAGTGGTTTTATCTCCTTGTAGAATGGACAAATAATATTTGATCAAATTTTATCAAAAGCTTGGTCAGATGGGGGTGATATGCATGGTTTTAGATTTCCCCCTTTTAATTGTATATACATCTATTACGTGTTAGATTCATGTACGACGTAGGTTTTGTACACTAACATCGATGTTATTAATTAGTTCATTGTTTTTTTGAATGATTGGTTAAACTAGATACTAGAATTCCAGGTTAGTTGAGTTTTGTTTTAGGAAGAGGCTAGGTTGAGACTAGCCTCGTTTCTCAGTTCTAGAAGTGATCGGAATATTCAAAGATTGGTCTAGAAGTGATCGGAATATTCAAAGTGTTTTTATGTTTTAAAAATATTTTTGGTCTTAAGGACCTCAAAACACTTGCTTATTTATTTTGTACATGCACAAAATGAGTGGGAAAATTTATTATGAAAATAAAGATACAGGCAGACAAAATGCTTTAATCGGTCTATTAGACGAGGTCGTCTAAGAGAAAAAGCATATACTTAGACGTATTTTTATTTACACTGTATGCATTTAATTCTACTTGTCTTGATTAATAACCTGCGCGGTTAGAAGTATACGTCTAATAGACGTTAGACGTTTTTATGACAAGAGCAATTGGATGCTCACGTCTAACCAAACACGTCTAATACGTGTTGTTCATGCGTAATTAGACGTCGACGTCTAATAGACGTTAGACGTTTATGAGACACGTGATTAGACGCTTGCGTCTAATAGACTCATGCGTCTAATAGACATTTAGCTTTCATAGATTGAAGAAGTAAGAAAAACGTCTAACTACATGTGTATTAGACTGATGAAGGACAACTGTCCCACGTGCTGTGATGTCTAATTTTCCCGCTCAAAATAAACATAGTCATCTCCGTATAACATGACTAATACACCCTCAAAATAATGATGTCTGTTTGGAAAGAACGTCTAATATTATTGATGGGTCTTACCCCTAAGAAAATATGACGGTTATCTTATGCGACTCTTGAGAGTATATAAGGACATTCTACATGAGATTGAAAAAGCTTTTTCTCTCTCAAAAATCTCTTAAGAACCCTCGATTTCTTCGATTTTCTCTCTAAGAAACCCTTGTTCATCTTGTGTCTGTTCGTATTCCTCCAAAATGGGCAAAAAGAGAATCACACTCGGTCATTGCACTTTGCAGGTGGACATACGTTTGATCAGTAAGATGTGGTCGACATGTTCAGATCCCTTGAATATACCGGTGTCGGGAAGTACCTCGGCGGGCCGTTTATTTTCCACGAAAAGGAAGTCAGGGAGTTTTTCAAATCGGTGACGATGGTTGGCGATTCCATTACTGCAACGATGAATGATACTGAAATCACTTTCAACGAAGCATCCTATGCGGAGTTCTTTGAACTTCCATCGGAGGGGCACACTTTTAACCTTTCTCTGCCATCTGAAGTCACGGAAGAAATGAAGACGGTTTTCTCGGCCGATGGTTCAAAAATCCGATTGAACGGGAGTAAAAAGGCTCTGAAGCCCCACTTTATTTTGTTGAATAATGTGGTTGCTAAAGCGCATCAAGAGAAGGCAGGCTCTTTCCATTTCTATAGTCAAGACCATTTTGACTATATGACGACTATTTTAAAGGGATTTAGGTCAACTGGTCCTCAACCTTGTTCATAAACCTGTGCGCAACGATTAATAAAGAGAACAAGGAAAGTGTGAGCTTTTCTGCTCAACTTAGTCGTCTGAGCCGATCAATTCTACCTGGGTGTATAATGTTTTCACCGTTGCCAACACCCTTATCCGAATGAAGAACAACAAGGAATCACTATCTGGACTATCAAGTCAACACACAAGTGGAAGGTCTGTTACTCGTTCTAAGCAACCGGTGGTTTCTATTCTGTCGACATGAGCTAAAAGAACGAGAACAATCAATGAATCAGAGGTTAGTTCCATTAGTCTGAAAAGTTCCTCGAAGAAGGACTCTGGAATATTCGATTCCCGAGCTAAGCAAGGTCTAGTCGAACTTGCTGCTATTCCAATGACTCCCCTGTCTTTAGCCGCGAGTCAGTTAAAAAATCTCGTTAAGTCCTCCGCTTCAAAAGGAGAGAAATCAAAGGCACCCAGGGCGTCTAAGTCTGTGAAAGCATCATCCAAGGTAAACCCATCTCAATCTCAGGCCGAAGTGCCTAAGTTTAATGTTCCATTGTTGGAACAAGATAAATCTGTTTCTGTTCCTATTGAGGAACCTACTGTCAGGCCAACTGTTGAGCCAGTTGGTCCAAACATTGATAATCTTGACAGGATTCCATCTCTTGTACGTCAACCCGATTTTGTAGCTGCTGAAGCTACAGTGTCTCTTGAACTAGAGCAAGGTGTTTTTCTTACCCTTGCTGCTGGTAATGCACCTGAAAAAGCCCTTTCTGTTCCATTCGAAGAACCCCCTGTTTCTAATCCTTTTGAAGCAAAGTCCGTAGTGACCGGAAAGCTTGTTCAGTTTGAACTCACGTCAGGACTCTTTGTTAGACCCCTTTCTGCTCATGAGTTAATGCGTTCCCCTAGAAAGGCTGCTGGAATCACATTTGGGGAACTAAGTCCTACTCCAAAACCTGTTGAGGTTACTGGAAAAGGGAAGGATATTGCAACTGATTCAAATGAAGAGATTTCTGAAGCAACCTGCATTGTCAACCTTATGATGGATAAGGCCAATATAAAAGCTGCTGAAAAGATCGAGATCTTTGATTCTTGAGTCTTGAACAGAATGTCGGTTAGGTATGATGAGGTCATCAAGGGTAAAGGCATAAGCAATCAATGGTTGAAGCTAGTCAGCGTTGAAAAGAGAGTCCTTAAATGGACTAAGACATCAGAAGTTTATGAAGCTCTTTAGAGAAAAGAGCTTGATGAAGCTAATTTGAGAGGAAGAGCTCTCTTTCCAATCCTTCAAGCCAGAAGAGCCAATTGCAATCCTCTTGAGAGGAATGCTAAGGCAGAGGAGAAGGCTCTAAAAAGACTAGATGAGATCATGTAAGACCACATTTCTATCGTTATCAGGTATGTTCATGGAGAAAATTGCTCCGGGGTTAGTCTGTTTGGAAGTTCCTCAGATGAAGATGAACTTGAGGATCTGTCCGATGATCGTGATGTTGTTGAAGATGAGCAAGTTGTTGCTCTTCTTATAGAATTGGGAAGTTTTTCAGCTGAAGAAAAATGTCTAATGGCTCAACCCATAATTGAGCAAATTGTGGAACCTGTTCAACCCAATCCCATTATGGAAGAAGAAGTCTTTAAGGAACATGCTCAAGCCATTGTAACCTAGGAAAAGGAAGTGATGGAGTCCCATGTTCTCGAAGAAGAGGCATCTCAAGAGAAGGAGGCTGAAGTCAGTTAGCCTGATGAAGCTCGATCTGAGGGGGGAACCCTCAAATGACAAGGAATCAGAGAAGAGTCCTTCATCTAAGGAGGAACAATATATCAATGATACATCTTCCGAAAGTTCTGAAGACTCCCCTCAACCATCTCTGGGTATCACAGCTGTGAATGTTCATGATGATATTGTCAACCTTCCTCATCATTCAGACAGTCCGTCCGATAAGATTCATAAGGTATGTGAAGAAATTTTGGATGATGAAGAAGAAGGAAAGTCTGAAAATGATTCAGAAAAGGATGGACCTGAGTAGTCCATGCATGTTCACACCCATATTAGTCCCATCAAGAACTCTCCAGCATATTCTCAAGAGATTTCATCTAATGAAGGATCATCTTCTAGTGGTACTAAGCTTATGAGGTCTATGACAACATTGATGGACACTTTTCAAAAGAATATGGTTGAAATGAAATCAAACATGTTGAAGATTATAAAGACTCAAAAAGAAAACAAGAAGGAATTTTCCTCTCTTCTTAAAACCCGTAACGAGATGGAGGAAACCTTGAAGAGGAACCCATACAAGATTAATACCCTCAACAAGAAATACACCAAATTTGAAAAGAACTTCTTCAGACGACAAAGCGATTTGATCGACTGTGAAAGGGAAAATGCCATTGAACTCCATAATGAAGTCATGGATGGAATAAGCTTGCTTCGAAATCAAATGGTAGAGATACAAGGCAATATGAGCAGAGCTGATGCTGAGCGGTTGGAACAGGCTAATTCCTTTGCAAGGAAGACTCATGTTGAAGAAGATGCTAAAGCAGATGCCGAGAAAGAGAAGAATCTTATTACCCAGGGCGATGACAATAGTAGTAGAAGAGGTGGTGGTGTTTCAACAGGCACCAAATCAAAGCTAAAGAAAACAGGTGATGACAGCGATAGGCCAATTAAAAGAGGAGGAGGTCGCAGTGGTGATCATGGTTGTAGAAGTGGTGGAAGTGGTCGTGGTGGTCGTTCTCTCTCTCCTTTTCGAAACCTTCTGAATGGTGAAGAATTTAGTGTTGAAGGATTCAAATACCCAATTGATCCACTCGTGAAAAGGGAAGATCAATAATCTTTTTCTCCTAAACTATATTTTTCTCCTAAATTTAGTTTTTGAATATTGGTTTTTGGAACTTATTTCTGTAAGTTGGTGAACAAGTTTGACTCCCTCTTTTAATTGGATGAATGTTTATCTTTTAATTGTGCAAAGTTTTAATATCATCTTCAAAAAGGGGGAAATTGTTGGGTCAAATTATTTTGACTAAGGCTCAAAGTATTCTCACTAATGTAATTTTGATGATGAGTTGGTATAAAACTTAAAGTAAGTCGTTTAATTGTTTTTGTGCAGGTGTATCGAAAACATGTTATATTAGACTAAGTCTGAATGAGGTTCATTAGACCTATTGGCTATCAGACGTAGTTAGACGTGCAGTCTAACATACATAGTTAGATGTGAAGTCTAACAGATACGTAGTTAGACGTGCAATCTAACAGATACGTAATTAGACGTACAGTCTAACAGATACGTAGTTAGATGTGCATTCTAACAGATACATAGTTAGACGTACAGTCTTACAGATACGTAGTAAGACGTGCAATCTAATAAATACGTAGTTAGACGTGCAGTCTAACAGGCATAGTTAGACGTGTAGTCTAACAAGCGTAGTTAGACGTGTAGTATAATAGACGTAGTTAGACGTGTAGTCTAACAGATACGTAGTTAGACATGCATTCTAATAGGCTTAGTTAGGCGTGCAGTCTAACAGACGTAGTTAGACGTGCAGTCTAATAGATACGTAGTTAGACGTGCAGTTTAACAGATACGTAGTTAGACGTGCAGTCTAACAGATGCATAGTTAGACGTGTAGTCTAAAAGGCGTAGTTAGACGTGCAGTCTAACAGGCGTAGTTATACGTGCAGTCTAACAGGCGTAGTTATACGTGCAGTCTAACAGGCGTAGTTAGACGTGTAGTCTAACAGGCGTAGTTAGATGTGTAGTTTAACAGGCGTAGTTAGACGTGCAGTCTAACAGGCGTAGTTAGACGTGCAGTCTAACAGGCATAGTTAGATGTGTAGTCTAACAGATGAAAGTTAGACATGCAGTCTAACTCCTTCAGATTAGTCTGAAGGGAAACGTAGTTAAATGTGTAGTATAATAGTTGAAAGTTAGACGCGCAGTCTAACTCCTTCAGATTAGTCTGAAGGGATTCGTTATTAGACGTGTCGTCTAGTCTAGTCTCATTAGACCTGGTGGTCTAATGGATCCTGCTAATTGACGGGGGCGTGTAACTTCATTAGACTTGTCAATATAAGTGAAAAACATCTAATGAATTGCTTGAAGCTAGCATCCGTCTACCCACGATCAACTAGTTGTATGCTACTCCTGCTTCACTATTTCGTGCAGATTAGTACGACAACCAGTTACAACCAATTAACTAATGTCACGTAAGCAAATATTCTTCCCACTACTTATTTCTTGCATGACAATTTGTTACGGTCTAAAATCAAGTCTCGGCCCTAGAATAAATTCCAGCAACCTTTCTCGGCACCCGGTCTCGGTCCTAGTGTGCACATGGGCCAGTTTTCTGTTTTGTTGTATTAATATTTTGTTTTGCTTTCCTTTTCTATTTTACAAACCGAATTCTGTTATTTTCTAGTATTTATTGTAACTGAATATTCTGGGGTAAGACATCACCTATATAAGGCTGGTCTTTCTTCCCAAGGACCTATGATTAGAATAATGAAGATATGAACTTCGACCCCGTTCGTCTATTATTTTTTACTATGGACTATTTGGTATAGACCAACAGTATTTTCTCTTCACACCCTTGGTTCTTCTATCCCTCCCCCCAAATTCTTATCAAAACCTTCTGCTGCCCTTTGATTGTAGAATTTCCACCGGTCTTAGAGATCAAAAACTTGATTCTTGAACCCATAAACACATCTTACGAAACAAGTCGTAACCTTCTTGGTATCAGAGCAAGACGATCCTCAAATGAAAGAAACACGATAGAAACAAAGATGGATGATCTAAAGACCCTACTCGAAGGGTTGTCCCAACAATATGCCACCATGCAAGCGTCCCTGCACCAACACATGACTAAATCGGCTGCTATGCATGCTGCCCTCAAACAACAGATGGCCGAACAAGCTGTCTTGCACAATGCCTTTCAGCAAAAAATAGACAGAAGGTATGCTTCTGGAAATAGCTTGACAACCATTGAAAAATGTGCGTTTAATAATGCCCAAGATCCCCGCACCCGACAATATGATATTGCTTCTTACTACCTTCCTCCAACCCGGCTCACAAATGTTAATATTCTTGAATTTGATGGGACTGATTTGGAGGGATGGCTCTTATTTGCCAAGCAAGTCTTTAGGGTGAGCAAGACAAATGATGCCACAAATCTAGACATTATCCGCACTCATGTCTCAAAAGAGGCAAGAACGTGGCATGAATCATATTTGCAGAATCGCAACCAAAAGGTAGCCTTGATGTGGAATGCATTCAAGAGGGATCTCTTGCTGCGATTCGGTCGCATGCCCTTGTATAGAGCCAAGTCGTCGCTACTGCCCAAACCATGCATTGTTAACACGGTCTGGCCGAGCACAAACCGGACGACCGATCCCAAGGAAGACTGACGCTATACTTGCAATGAAAAATGGGAGCCCAATCATAGGTGCAAATCCAGATTGTTCATGGCCCCGGCTAATCAGCAAAAAGTTCAAGAACTCGTTCAAGAACCCGTCCAAGAATCAGGTTTTTATGACCCACCTTTGCTGTTTGAGACAAGAGACGAAAGTGTCATTATTTTGCACAATTTCACGGTCCAGCAGGGTACCCCTCGGTCGCGGATCAACATAATACAAGGCAACCAGCTAGAAAAGGCCTTGGATAATTATAATGTTACTGCCACGGTACAAATAAAGAGAAAAAACGAATGCCAAAGTGTTTCACTTGTTTTGAAAGACACTCCAGAAAATTTCTAACAAATAATCAAAGGGCTCAATCAGCAACCCAACAACCGACCACTATCCAGGAAGGTAGTCGGAAGACATGGCTATGTTGTTGCGCATGTGTTGCTGGTCTGGATAAAGGACTGGGCTTGATTGTTTGAAGACATTCTAGAGTATGTCCGGAAGAAAAATGGCCATTTTGCTGCACCGGGCGTGTTGGGCCAAAGGAAGGACTGGTTGTGGAGCATGAAGACCGAGGGCTTCTAAGAAATGCGGTCCTAGACTCCGACACTTTTTGGACTTGCTGAAGTCCGACGGAATTCTTTGAAATATTGAGCATGCGCATTAGAGGCTCGGGAGGCTCGGCACACCACGGTCCTTTTCGTCGAGGGTGACGAATTTTGAAGGGGGAGATATTGTTACGGTCTAAAATCAAGGCATCGACCCTAGAATAAATTCCAACAACCTTTCTTGGCACCCGGTCTCGGTCCTAGTGTGCACATGGGCTAGATTTCTGTTTTGTTTTATTAATATTTTGTTTTGCTTTCCTTTTCTATTTTACAAACCGAATTCTGTTATTTTCTAGTTTTTGTTGTAACCGAATATTCTGGGGCAAGACATAACCTATATAAGGCTGGTCTTTCTTCCCCAAAGACACATGAATGAAATAATGAAGATATGAACTTCGACCCCATTCATCTATTATTTACTATGGACTGTTTGGTATAGACCAACAGTATTTTCTCTTCGCACCCTTGGTTTTTCTATCCCTCCCCCCAAATTCTTATCAAAACCTTCCGCTGCCCTTTGATTTTAGAATTTCCACCGGTCTTAGAGATCAAGAACTTGATTCTTGAACCCATGAACACATCTTACGAAACAAGTCGTAACACAATCCTAGAAGAATATTTGGCGAACTACCAGATTGGTACGGCTACGATCCTGGTGCTCAGAGTCGGTTGTACCTGTGTACTATGGAGGCTTTCCAATGGAAGTTCTCCATGTGTCATTATAGAATATTCGACTTTTGGAACATGCTCTCTATTTAAAGATCTTCAAGGACAACGGAAGAAGTGCTGGACACTGAGAAATACGCATTCGAACATACAAGCTGAACTTACAATCTCACGAATTACTTTCTTGCTTTACTGTGTGTATATCAAGAGAGAGATAGAATCAAAATATTGTCTAGCTGAGTGATATTCTTCAATATATTGTAAGTTGAACAAAGTCTGTTTTGTTCAACAGTGAGCTAGTCGTGTAACTATATTTAATTCTAAGGAAAATATAGTGAATCCTTTAGGTGGTTGGAAGAAGGGGTGACGTAGAAGAGTTTGCTCTGAACATCCATAAACAAACTACTGTGTTATTTACATTCTGTCATCTTCTCCTTCTTTGGTTCTTAATTTCAAACCTAAGCAAACGTTTCCGCACTAGAATCGTTCAAGAGTTTGCAAGGGTTTGTGAAGAATAGAAAGTGATTTAAATCCCTAACAGGATTTCTATCAAATCGTTTTATCCGAAGCCGTCATCTATAGTCAAACCCCGTTTCTATTGATTACACCGATCCTATTACTGTTTATTTCATTTTTAGATCCATAGGAAAGCTTCTTTTGCTTCCTCTATTCTTCGTTTCTTTGCTTCAAAATTTTATATAGAGGTCAGCGTGGCTTCGACGAGTCTTTGACCTTACAAACATAATTGGACGAAGCAAAACCTAAGTCAGATTGATGTGTGGTCGGATGTTAGAGTGTGAGATTTAGAAGAACATAGCGCACTTCTGTTCTTTAGCCGCATCATCATGCGCACTTTCAAAACGCCTTAAATCAATTGTCGAGAATCTCATTTATAGAAATATTCATCTTTAAGCACAATTTTCTAAATCCCGTGAGATCGATTGTCAAGAATCTCATCTTTGCAAGCCGCATTTCCAAGTGCACTTTCTTGATAGAGCTTGGGATTAATCGCAATGAATCTTCCATTGTAAGTAACATCATCATGCGCATTTCTTTAGATTTGTTGAATCGATTGTCTACAATCTTTCGATGTAAGCCGCATCGTTATGCGCATTTTTCAAAATGTAACGAATTGATTGTCGAGAATCTTTTACTTTAAGCCACATCGTTATGCACATTTTTCAAAATGTTTTGAATCGATTTTCGAGAATCTTTTTACTATAAGCCCTATCGTCATGCACATATCCTTGGATGTTTCGAATCTATTGTCGAGAATTATTTGTTTTAAGTCGCATCGACATTGCATTTCTCTAGATGCCTCGAATCGGTCATCGAGAATTTTTCACTGTAAGCCGCATTGTCAAGCGCATTTACTACATGTTTTGAGATCAATCACCAAGAGTCTTCATTATTGTAAGCCGCATCATCATGTGCATCCCTCAAGATGTATAGGAATCAATTGTCAGGAATCATATCTTAGCTAAAAGCCGCAAGTTGATGATGCGCATGCCCATAAATCTCTTAAGGCCAATTATTAAGAAGATTTTCCCCAACAAGTTAAAGCTAAATTTTGATTCTTAAGATCCTTAAGAGTTTTTGGAGTCAATGTATGAAGTTTGCTTGAATTCCTTTTTATCAGGAATCTATTACCCAGTGTGGTGGACTAGAGTTATAATTCTTGATATATCTAGGAATTTCCGGACATAAAAATTACAAGGTCACTTGAATCCGTTTGTAAAAAATGTTTCCCTTAAAGCTGCATTTTCATGCCTATTGTTTTCCAAGATTTCTTGAATCATTTGTTAGGAATTTTCTTGTTTTAGAAAGCCGCATCTTCATGCGCATAATCCCTTGAGATTTTTTTTAACTTGCTTGTCAACAATCATCTTTTTCAGAAAGTCGCATATTCATGCGCATTGCCTCTAAAGATTCATTGAATCTGTTTGTCAAGGATTTTCTCCCATTTCAAGAAGTCGCATCTTTATGCGCACCATTTCACGAAATCTCTTGAACCCATTCATCAAGAATCTTCTCCATTTAAAAAAATCGATTCTTTATGCTCATTATTCCATAGGAATTCTTGAAATCCCATTTATCAAGAATCCCATTATCTTATAAAGTCAAATTTTCATGCGCTATGTTATATGCTCTCTTGAAATTGGATTGTTAAGAATCTCCCTACTTAAGGGAAATCATTCTTTTTCATGTGTAGTTTTTTAGATTTCTTGAATTCTTGTTGTCAAGAATTTCACTTCAGATGTCATATGCTTATGCGCAATTTTAGAAAGAACTTTTTCTCCCAATTAGAAAAATTCATGTGTCAATTCTTAGTCATACTAAGAATTCCCAAAAAATTACAATTTTCAAGATCTTAGAAATCCTTGGAATCTGATTGTCAATGGTTTCGTTTTGTTTCCAAGAATCGAGTTTTTACATGCAAATTGTGAAAGCATTTGAAATTATTCTTGAAAAGAATTTCTCCCTCAGTAACAAACTACCTTGCATGATAACATTTTAATCATGCTAGGAACATTCATGATTTGACAAAACTCATAATCTTGATAGGATTGTTATAATCATTCATATCCTTTAGTATTGGTACTAAAGACATTCCCCTCTATAGAATGTGTATAAGCATATGTCTACACTAAGGGCATTTTTAGAAAAAAAATGCCTAGGAAGAGTGTGTGCCATCTGAAGGATGACATAGGAATTCCTTAGAGGATCTACAAACAGAGGTCCCAGTCTATGTTAGATTTGTTTTGTTGAGAATTGCATCTCGACACCCAACTCGGTGGTGTAAGCCTTTCTCTGATGTAGAAAATTCTAGGCAAACAAAAAATCTTGCAACTTTATAAGAGTTTTAAGAAAATCACATCTAGTGTTTCAGCCTTTACGCTAAAGAAAATTTTCTTTAGGTCATTTATCGTAACTCTAGTTTAGACTGAGGGCATTTTTCCGAAAAATGTATCAAGACTTTCTTGGGTTGTAACATTCTTATTGGCAGCTAAAGTTGTTTGTGTACCTTTGAGGTGTCTAGATTCTTCATCTATTACAGATTAAGAAAATCAAATTCATGTCAAATCCTCTAGTTTTGAACGCTAAGATAATTGTGTATTTAAATTATTTGTTTCCTTCATCTTTGATGGGATGGAACTCTCAAACCATTCTTTGTTAGAATCATTCATTTCTACTTCTTTTGGTATAATGAAATCCCTAATGAGTCAATTTGTTTGACCTATCTTATTTCTACATCCTTTAGTAAAATGAGAATCTACAATTGTGATTTTTTGGAACTACTTTAGGTTGGAATCCCTAAGATATTTCCTATTTTCTAAACATTCACTTCTTCATCTTTGGTAAGATGGAAGTCTTAGAGTATTACGAAGTCGGCTAGCTTTCAAAAGTTTAGGTATTTTGTTTGTTCAAATTAAATGTTCATGTGTCATTGTCATGATCGATATCTCAATTTGTTTCTTTAGAAGTACTATAGATTATAATTGATAAGGTATTTCATATCGTCTAAACTTTCTCTTCTTCATCTTTGGTAGGATGGAAGTCTTAGAGTGTTAGAATGTCCGCTAACTTTCAGAAGTTAAGGTATTTTGTTTGTTCAAATTATTTGTTCACGTGTCGTCATTAGGATAGACATATCAACTTGTTTCTTTAGGAATTCTCCAACTTAAAATTACGAAGTTATTTCCCCTCGTTTGAACATTCCCTTTTTCGCCTTTGATAGAATGGAAGTCTTAGTGTATTTGGAAGTCCACTAGCTTTTAGAAGTTAATGTATTATGTTTGTTCAAATTATCTATTTATGTGTCGTTGTCAGGATGGATATCTCAACTTCTTTCTTTGGGAATTCTCTAACTTGGAATTGCTAAGATATTTCTCTTAGTCCGAACATTCCCTTCTTCATCTTTGGTAGGATGGAAGTCTTAGAGTATTAGGAAGTCCGCTAACATTCAGAAGCTAAGGTATTTTTGTTTGTTCAATTTGTCCATTCCTACGTCATCGTCATGATGAACATAATCCATATGTTTCTCTAGAATATCCTCTAGTTTGGAATTGCGAAGGTATTTCACTTCACTTGAACATTTATTTATTTATCTTCAAAAGAATTAAAGTCTCAAAGTCTTAGGAAATCTGATAGCTTTCAGATGCTAAAGTAGTTTTATTCTTTCAATTAGTTCATTACTATGTTATCATCATGATGGATATTCTCAAAATGTCCATTTGAAATATCTTTTAACCTAGAACGTTAAAGTATTTCTTCCTCTTTTGAATTGTTTATTTTCCTAGTTTGGTAGGATGGACGTCTCAAAGTCCTTGTAAATCATTTGTCTTGGAATGTCAAGTTACTACTTTTCTAGGTCAATATAGTTTTTGATCAATTGATCCGAACTACGTTTGGACACGATTCCCTATTCATATGAATACGTAGGCAATCTCCTAGCATGTTTGGTCCATTTCATTCATTTCTTCCCTCTTAGGAAATGAAAGTTTGAGATCCTATTTCATATTAGAGCATTTTTCCAAAGGAGAAAAATGAGAAAAAAACAATTTGCATTCCATGCATCATTTAGTTAATTGGAAATGCACTGCATCATTACATGAATCAAATCTATTGGTCAGTGATCATGTGTCGTTCATTTACATCATCGTTCGAAAATCGTGTCAAAATCAAGATTTTCAAACCATTGCTTTCGGTTTTGAAAAAATATGGAACTACCTAGACCTGATTCCTCTCTCATGAGGATAGGTAAGAAACCTAAAAAATAGGTTTGGTGACACGTTCATGCATGTTTTCGAAAAAATTAATCTTGTCCTCTTAAAGTGAAAGAAGACAGAGATATCTCCCGTTGAATGAACCATGGACACAACGAAACGAGTAAGTTTTGGGAATAAATTCTAAATTAGAGACTCTTTCAGATGCATCTTAGATGAATATCTCTAAAAAAATCATTGGAACGATTAACTATCTTAGTTTCTTCTCGTGTCTCGTGTGTTGTTAAAACATTTTTAGACGCCGTGAAGAAGTGTTGACATTCAAAACATTAATCTCAAGGTTAAGAAGATTCGGGAAATTGTGTAACTTCTTTAAAAATGATGAATAAAGAGTATGATTTGTAACGTTGAGCCGTTAAGCAAAAAGAAATCAATGGGAAAAGTATTCCTCAAAAGGTTGAGATAGTGGAAACATGATTGGAAAATCTCACTAGGTATGTTGATCTATCAGATATACCGATTTTACTTCAACAAAATAGAAAAACAATGTTCATTTTTATGAAGGTTGAAGTTTTAAAATCATCATTGGGAAATATCGCTAAGTGTGCCGATTCGACCAAATATACATAGTTATAAAAAAGAAGTAGACCTTGTACTCAAAGTTGTTAAGAGTTTGAAATCACAGTAGGCAAATTTTGCTAGGCGTATCGATTCAACCGAACACGTAGTTTTAAAAAATAAATCTCTAAAAAAACATGCGGAAGAATATGAGATTCTGAAACTGTTGGGCCTAACATTGAACGGACCGTACTAGCACAAGTCTTGATACTAGCACAACTCCTAATACTAGCACAAGTCCTGATACTAACACAAGTCCTGATATTATTGTGGATGATACTATATTGATCATGATACTAGCACAAGTCCTATTATTGTGGATGAGATTATTGTTGGTCCTAACTCCACTGGTCCTAATACTGATCAAAGAATTGGTCTTGATGCAACTACAGTTCCTGGTTCTAATGTTTCTGGAATTCTAAGATCTATAGGATGGGGAATACTTGGCCCATATGAAATAAGAAAAATTGGGTCTGATGGCACTCCAATAGGTCGTGAGTCCACTCTTCACAATTCTAGGAATGCAAGCATGAACCGAAAAAACAATGTCATCAGAATTCGAAATGACCCGATCCATGGGCTTAGAGCCAACTTTCGAGATAATGAACAGGAGAATCCTGGACAAAAAAACATTGAAAATCTAACAAGCAATAAGGAAGCTGTTAAGAATGGACTGGGAAATCTTGAGTTTTGTGAAATTAAAAGCTCAAGTGTAGAAGAAGACAATTTGGTCTTGAATAAGGCAATGAGCCTTGGTTTTGAAGTAGGGAGAATTAAATTCAATAACAAACATGAATCGAGTAGTGAAGAGGTTCAAAGTCAGAAAAGACCTACTAAAGAAGAACAAGTTGAAAATCAAAGACAAAGTAGAAAGATCCTGGATCTAGAAGCCACTGTCTCTATAACGGGAGAAGATGATATCTATGTGAGGCAACCCCCACTCAATTACAATAGTATTCCATATAATCAAGCTGTAGCATTTGAGGATAGCGAGGAAAGTGATGCTTACGATTTCTCTGATGAAGAGGTCCAGGACAGTCTAGAAAGTCAGGATCCCAACACTTATATCCATTCATGAATATAGTGACATGGAACATAAGGGGACTCAATGACCCTCTAAAATACAAAGAAATCAGGAGGATCGTTGAGAACCAGAACATCACTATTATGGGAATTCTTGAGACAAGAGTCAAAAGCCTAAACGTTGAAAAAGTTAGCAAGTTGTGTATTGATAGTAGTTGAGAAATCAATTACAACTCAAATAACAAAACGGGCAGAATTTGGGTTATCTGGGATAATAAAGTTGATGAGGTCAGTGCTCTCTTTTCGAATGTTCAAGCAATCCAGGTGGAGGTCAAAGACAAAATCACAAGAATCGTGTTTAATCTTGCTATTGTCTATGATAGCAACTTAAGCACTGACAAAATACTCCTCTAGATTTGTCTTGATTACATCAGAGATATGGATCGGTAGTGATAAATCTTGGGTTGTTCTCGGTGATTACAACGTAACTATAAACGAATCTGATCGTAGCCTAGAATCTGAAATAACTCGGGATATGATTGACTTTAATGATTGCATCAGAGATATAGATTGTATCGAGCCTACCAATTATGGGAATTTCTTCACTTGTTCTTCTACGAGAGGGAATGAGCAAATTAGAAGAAGTAGAATTGACAGATATCTGATAAATGAGAACTGAATTAACCAATTTCCGAGAAGTCAACTTCACGTTCTGAATCCGGGTATATCTGATCACTGCCCGATTAAAATTTTCAGGAAAAAATGAAGAAAGGTTCAAAAGGTCCTTTAAAATTTTCAATTTCTAGATGGAAAACGACAAATTCAAGGGTATTATCGAAAGTGTATGGTCTACAGATGTCAGAGGATCCAACATTTAAGGGTTTTCGAGAAGTTTAAGCTCTTGAAGATTCATCTTCAAAGCTTTGACAAGAAGATGTTCAGAAATATCTCCAATAGAGCTCTGGATACTAGAGAAGAACTGGAAGAAGTTCAGAAAAGGTTATTAAGGGATGATAGTGAGGAACAACTCAATGAAACAGAAAGGGATGCGCTTGAAAACTTCAGGAAGCTGAGTCAGCTTAAAGAGAATTTTGTTACATAGAAATCAAGTCAGAACTGTCTCTCGTTGGGTGACAAAAACACAGCTTTCTTCTACATAAAATGC
Organism: Impatiens glandulifera; assembly: GCF_907164915.1. Lineage (NCBI taxonomy): Eukaryota > Viridiplantae > Streptophyta > Magnoliopsida > Ericales > Balsaminaceae > Impatiens > Impatiens glandulifera. Next base: position 21,718,803 of record NC_061866.1, read on the forward strand.
AAGGCTTGAAAATGAGAAACAATGTATACAGGCTAAAGAATGATGATGGTTAATATGTTTAGGGTCAAAAGGGTGTACAAGATTTGTCTATCGATTTTTACAAGCAGCTTATGGGTACAAGAAAGCAGCATCAAAGTCATCTGAATACCTTGTATCAGATTATTGATAGGAAAATCTCTGTAGAAGATAGTCGCGAGCTGATAAGGGTGGTCACGAGAGTTGAGGTTAAAAGAAGCTCTATTTAGTATTGATGGGAATAAAAGCTCGGGTCCTAATAGGTTTAATGCATAGTTCTTCAAAGACAATTGGTTGGTTGTGGGTAAAGACGTTACTGATGGGATTTTGGAGTTTTTAAGAGCAGGAAGATGGTAAAGAAATGGAATCCAGCGGTCTTAATCTTGATCCCCAAAACTACGGTATCCGAGAAAGTAAAGATTTCAGACCAATTTCCTACTACAATGTGATTTCTAAAATAATTTCAAATATCATTTCTAAACGATTTTAAAATGTCATAGAAAAAATTATAAATCTTAACCAATCTGCATTCATCCCCGGTAGGACAATATCTCATAATATTCTTCTCATGCATAGCCTTTTAAAAGGCTACGGGAAAAAGAAAATATCCCCGAGAGTTGCTTTCAAAATAGATATCAAGAAAGCTTTCGACTCTATTAGATGGGAAGTGATTCGAAACTTTCTAGTTGTTTCTACTTTTCCTATGATTTTTATTGATTGGATTATGCAGTCTGTTTCATCATCCTACTTTGTTGTTAGCGTCAATGGACTCCACAAAGGCTATTTCAAGGGGAAAAACAGGGTAAGGCAAGGGGACCCCCTCTCTTCTTACCTTTTCGTAGATATCATGGCAATCTTTGAGAGCATCTTCGCAATGTTCCGAAAGAATCGGCCAAACATCTTTCACACATTCTGTGAGGTAGAAGACGTAACCCATTTATGCTTTGCTGACGATTTGTTCATTCTAGCGCACGCAGACATTGATTCCATTAAAACTATTAGGGTTGCACTAACGTTCTTTTCTGATGTTACAGGTTAAACTATTAATGAAAGCAAAAGTGTGGCATTTTATGGAGGCGTGAAGGACGAAACAAAGTAGGACATCTTCAACATTATGGGCATCAATGAAGGCAACTTTCCTATAAGGTACTTCGGAATTCCATTAACCACAAAGCAGATCGAGATCTCACAGTGCAAGTCGTTGATTGAAAAGTTATAAAACATGATATCTAGCTGGGCAGCGACAAAACTTTCTTCTGTATGGAGGATTGAACTTATCAAAATCGTGGTCATGGGCATAGTTGGCTACTGGGCACAGCAGATGGTCATTCCGAAGAAGGTAATGAAGAGGCTAGACATGCTGATGAGGAACTTTATCTGGGGCAGTATTGGAAGAGGAGGAAAGAAAGTCAAATGGACCGCTCTCTACAAACCGAAGGACGAAGGAGGCATCGACTTGAAGAACTGTCTCGAATGGAAGAAAGCTCTCACCTTCAAGCATCTGTGGGATTTGGAGCGCAATCAGGAGTCACTATGGATAAAATGGATGCATACGAGGTTTATGAAATACGAAACCATCATCTGGACCTGCAAAATTCATGAAGGTATGAACTGGTCTCTGAAAAAGATTCTTAAACTAAGAAATAATATTGCAGATCTTTATGACATCCGGCTAGGGGATAGGAAATGCACTATATTCTGGCACGACCCCTAGTTTGAAAACCAGCCTATCATCCACAAGGAGGAGTTTCAAAATATTCGTATCAGAAGGGACTGCGCTGAAGCGAAAATCAGAGACATTAAAGATGGGAATTGGGACACACTCTTGAGAAGTAATCTAGAATGACAGAGGATACTTGATCATATAAGTAACATACAACTACACAACAGACCGGATATTCATGAATGGAATGTTGAGGACAATGGGAAGCTGGTATCGAAGAAAATATGGGAGGTAACCCAGGAAAAATGCAGAAAGTAGAATGGACTCCTCTTGTATGGTCAACGAAGATTATCCCTATACACCCGTTCACCCTATAGCTCTCCTTCTAGGAAAGACTCAGCACTCGTGGTCGTATTAGCAAGTATATGACCATCCCGTACGTGAGTTGTCTTCTATATAGAGGAAATAAAGAAACCATAGATCACCTATTCGGGAGATTCTATATTGCTTCGGAGCTTTGGGATAGATTATATAAAAGCCCGGAGCTGATCAGTTTCCCGAGCAAATAGAATGAAATCAAAGAAGCGACACTACTCAAAGCCAAGGGAAATAGATTTGTAACAAGCATGTTCAAGTGCGGCTTTGGAGCAGTGGTGTATAACATTTGGCAAGAACAGAATGCAAGGGTATATAGAAAAACCCATAGGAGCGTTGAAGAGTTATGGAAAGATATTGTATCGGATTGCAGTTCCCTCGCGGGAACATAGAGAAGCATTCCAAGCACGGAGTAGAACTGGAATATCTGCATGAACTAGAATTTACCGTTTTTGAACTCACTAGAATTTAAAACATTGTAATCAGATAATTCATTTACGTTTTTAGATTTTTTAACTTTTATTCAGAATGTTACGACTTCAAAATCATTATAGGCCTGTCTAGAATTATCTCTTAAACTCATGGTTTTTTCTCGTTTTAGGGAATTTTTAATAAAATGACGCGAAGTCATTTTTCCCAAAAAAAAGAAGATTGAACGGACCGAAGAAATTGAAATCTCCAACGAACTTAAAACATTGGTTATCAAAAACCATTTTGAAAACAATCATGATCATCCGATTAGGAATTCAATCCATAAAATTCCTCTCGTATTGCAAAAAAAATAATTAAGAAAATTAGACCTCGTTTGAAATAGTTTAACGCTTTTCATGGGTCTCATAATGCTGAAGATGTTTCAGTATAGAGTTAATCATGAAATATTGGAAACGAAATCTTTATTCACTTTTAAAACAAGAAAGCAAAATATCTTGGCATTCGCCAAGTTAGTTTTCAAGCTTGAATTCATTTTAGTGTAAGGTTTTAAACATACATTTTGCCTAACTTGTTTTCAAAATCTTTTCTTAACTTTTGAATTTTTCAAAACATGTTCTCATTTATTAACAGTTGGGGCTAACAAATGTATCGTGGTCATGGTCTCATAAGCCATACATGCATTCATGGATCAATGAGGAAAATAATCGCATGTCGTTGGGTTGTTTATTTCACTTAGGATATCAAGTTTGGGGGAAAATAATCACAAGAGTTAGAATCCCTAAGCGTGTTGTACTTATCGTATGTCACAGATCTATGAGCGATATTGTGTCATGAGAGTCAATAGCCTTAAATGTGTTATATTGATTGTATGATCCATGAGAAATCGGTTATGTCACGACAGTCAACAGGCTTAAGTGTGTTGTACTCGTCATATGTTATAGATCCATGAGCGATTTATAGTGTCAAGAGAGTTAGCAGCCTTAAGTGTGTGATACTTGTCATGAGAGACAACAACCATAAGCATTATGTACTCACTGTGTGTTATATACTTGAGAGCGGTCTATTTTATCTTGGTAGTAAGCATTCTTAGGCATGTCATACTCATCATGTGTCAACAGATCAGGGCGTGAACTAGTGTTGTCCTAAGAGTTAGAAGCCTTAGTGTGTTGGACCTTCGTGCATCAATAGATCCTGGTGTGACCTGTTACATTCTTGCTATGACCGCCTTAACGTGGTGAAATCTTTACTCATGTGTTTTTGTTATTCAACAACTCAAACATGTTGGAATCCAAGTTTGTTACACAAGTTTTCCACCACATTGTCTATGTGACAACTTGTTGTTTGTTAGGAGTGACTCATTATCTTAGATAACGAAGATTCTATATTTGTTACACAAATGAGTTATTATCGTAACGATGAAAGAACTTGTTTTTTTTCTGTAAATTGCTCATTATTTTTCGATATGAGAATTTCATAAACGTGTTGTTTTCTAGGAGTGTCTCATTATTTTAAATAACGAGGATTATATATTTGTTACACAAGTGGCTTGTCATCTTGGCAATGAAAGAACTTGTTCTTTTTCTATAAATTGCTCATTATTTGATGAACTTCATATTTTATACGGAAGTGGCTCATTATCTTGTGATATGAGAACCTAATCATCTTGAGAACTTTTCATCATTGGTTGATGAAAAAATCTTTGATATGTTGTTCCTTATAGTTCTCTAGGGACATAAGAAATGGACATCTTAAAACGTGATTGTCATGAGTGATTTTTGGTAGTCTTTCATTTATTATGGAGTATTTGAAACCTTAGTAGCCAAAATCCAAACTCGCATCCCAATATGAATTCCAGTCAACAATGTCCAAATTCTAATTATGTCATCGATGTAATTCCTTGATCACCGTGATCAGATAATCGATGAAACACAAAATATTCCACAATTTAAGGTTGTTGGATTGTTATTAGTTATTTTGGATGATACTAACTTAAAAAGTATCTATTCATCTTTGATCGTCATATAAAACTACGTAGGAACATCATGATTGCAATATGGTGCTTGTGTATATTGTTATCTTGTACAAGTATTTTGCAGGTATATTTCTATTGTCACGCAACCAATTCCTAAAAACACGTAATCGCCATTAAAGGTAAAGCATAGTAGAAGATGCACGACTTAGATTGTATTTTTCTCCTTTTCTTTAGCATTTTACATATCGGGGTTATAAAATTGGTGCTTATTTGATCAAGCTTGGACATGCGTTTTGCAAAATAAGAGTTCGTCTTCTCCAAACTCTGTCCAAGAGGGGCATTCTGTAGACACTCAATTTTTACACCCCAAAAATAAAATGTATTTGCTAGGTTCAATATGATGTTCATACTTGATTATTGACCCAGGAGAGTAAAATTAAAAAATCACTTTGAGAAATTGGCTTATAGAGACCATCGAGTAGTGGTTCAACACCAATTTTTATAAAATAATTCTAGTTTCATATATTTTCTTACGTTCAGAATGACCGTCTTGAAAAAACATTAACTTTAAGTGTAATATTGTTGTTGGAAAATTTGTACCGAAAAACTAATTCAAGGGTCATTTGTGTGTCCAAACGTCAATTTTAATAAAGAATCGGAATTCAAGAAATCTGAAATGTTCAGATTAACCAGTTCAGAAAATCTTGAATTTTGAGTATAATATTGTTGTTAGTAATTTTGTGCTAAAGCCTTCAAAATGGTAAGACAGTTCAGTCTCCCCTTAGCCCAACAGACCCGAGTCAATAGCAAAGAGGAACCAAAAATATCAAAACTAAGTCGAAACGAAAGAGTCGAGAGAGAGTCAACAGAGGTCAACATGCTAGCCTTCATGCCTAAAGGATTCAAAATCGTGCGAGCTGATGCTAGGCGCAGATCATTTAAAAACCGGCCAAAATCAAGTACTTTTTGGCTAATTTCTACTGAAGAAAATATAGGACGTCCATCAACTTAAAAAATTCACTCAGGACATTATACTTAATGAATTTGGATGTTCTTGGATGTTTTGGAAAGTCTAAAGAGTTCTCTATCATTCTCGTCATTCCTAGAATAACGTCGACGCTCCTGACCCCTTTAAATCGACGTTTGAAGATGATGCGGCCAAGACATGATCGAACTAAACATGCTCTCGGTGTTTAATTTATAAATAATGTTACATGGCTTAGTTTTTTTATTATTACCTATGGTTGGAAATTTAAGAGGCATCTCGTTCGAATGGCACTAGTCTTGTGTCACCTTTCAACGGATAACACAATCACTATAGCTCGACAACACGATGCAAGCGCACCCACTTCGTTCTAGGAGCGAACTAGAGCTTGGGATGACTTATAAAATTTATATATTTTGTGTGGCTCAACCATTTTAAGAAAATGAGATACCATTGGAAAGGTGTTTGGTTTAGATTTCATTTGATACCAATTTGCATTAATGGTTCGATCTACAACACATGTGAGGTCATCCGTGAGCCAAATTGCCCAATTCGAGACTTATGGCGTTCCATCGAGAATTGCATGGACTTGCGACCCGTCAAAGTTTTCTTCCAACACCAAAGTGGAATCCAACAAACTCATATTTCCAATACATACTGGCTCAACTTAAATGGTGGACTAAGTCAAAAGTTATGACTATTTGAAGTTTTAGTTGATTTAGAATGGTATGAAACCAAAACTAGAAAAGGTATAACTTTAAAATATCATAACTCAGTCTACACTTAAACCATTTGGCCGGAGAAATGCTTGAACTGTAACCCCGAAAATTCCGTAATCGAGATAAATAAATTTTATGATTAGATCTTTCATGCCCTAAAATATAAGACGCTAGGTGGACTCTTAAAATATATAGGCGAATAGGATGAGAGAAAATCACGTGTATAGAAAACATTTATGGGATGTTGTGAGGAAAAAGAAGAATTTCTTGAGCGGTCGAATTAAATGCGTACACATTTGGGTTGTGTTTACTATTTAAATCCCTCGGTGCACCTTCTTCATAAGAGGATCACTCGATCGGATAGGTAAGGCATGGAATCAAACAATTTCAAATGGTATAAATAGTCCTTGTAAAAGGGGAACTTCTAATGCATAAAAAAATATTCATGCATATAGAAGAAAGATAAATTTCAATAGGCTTAGGAGTCAAATAAAACGTGTATAGCCGGTAACATCATAGTTTGGTCGCTGGAGGATGAACTGTTGTCCAGTTCTTCAAATGAGTTCAAGAGCACCTCCTCGATGCAGAGAAGGTTGAAACAAAGCTTCTAAATGCAGGGAATATGTTGTGAAAGGCTCCAACATGAATGCCTCATTGGATGGAGAATTGCTAACATTAACTACCTTTTCATTTGTAGGGGAATCATTCTTCGATTAATCTGCTCTTCCTTCTAGTGAATCTAAACGTCCACCAAAGGCTTCTAATGGTTAGGCGAGCCTCTAAAACGACGATCTCCGTCATTTTGAAGCACCAACGAGAGTAGATAAAAGCTTCATTGGAAAATTGGCTTGTCTTTCGTCGGGTCTAACTTTTCACAATACTTCTTTGGGCTGGCATTGTCAAATCCTAAACCGGGTTTGCATCCGGCAAGCCTTAGCATACTTATATGTTGTATGACTGCATCTCCAGACTTTGTCCATGAACTAACCTCATAAGTCAACGGTTGGTTTTCAGACAAAAGTGTTAGAATTTTTTCCTTGAGCTTCTCATTCTCAGATGAGAGCTCAACTACATTGTTTTAAAAATGTTTTAGTTTAGAAGTATGAGATGAAGAAGAGTTATCAGTTTCATATTTTAATCTCATTTCATTGAAGGAGTCTGACAACTTCTTGTACTTAATGACCATGTCATTAAGTACAAAAGTTAATCATCTCTTGTAAATTATTTAGAGGAGAAATCAAATACCTCATATTTTTTCTCAGTCGTGAAGTAGGTAACAACTTTATCATCATTGTCGTTGGATGATGAGTCGTCTGAATCACTATCTGCCCATTTTCCCTTACTTTCAGCAGCCATCAGAGCCTTTTTCTCTTTATGTTTCTCCTTTATTTGGTCGTTGCCCTCACACAGTTGGATCAGTTTCTCCCAAATTTCTTTGATAGAGGAGTACGACTTAATCTTATTGATCATATTCTTGTCCAGTGACTTGTACAGAGTATTTTTTGCAACATTATCTAGGTTATTCATCTTCTTATCTTTAGTCATCCATTTTCATCTTGGTTTCTCAATTCTTACCGGGCCATCAGTGATAACATACCACATGTCGTCATCTTGTGAGGATAGATGCACCACCATGTGAATCTTCCAATTAACATATTCTTCAATACAAAACATGGAGGACTCGTTGATGAAACACATGATGTACGACATCGAAAGCTACTCCACCTTCTTGAGAATAAAAATTAGATGCAGTAATACCACTTGTTAGGATCGGCATCAACAATAGAAACTAAGGTCTAAATATTATTGAACGCTTACACACGAATCAGTTGATATTAACTCTATTATAAGTTAATATCGGTTTCTATTCTTCGTAAGATGTCATAAAATCATGAACCGAGTTCATGTGCGGAAATTTTTGTTTTGACTTGAAGCAACACAACAAGATTAGAGTAATGCAGTAGGAAGAAACACACGACACAAAGGATGTTTATTGATGTTCATAGTAAAGGCTCCTACGTCACCCATTTTTTTCAACCTTGAGAAGGATACTCACTAGAAGATTTGATTGAATACAACACTTGTACACAACCCAGTCGAACAACCAGGACTTAGTTACTACCTATTTTCAAACTTTTAGCACACACACTCTATTGAGCAAAAACAGATTCTGTCAACTTATAATGTTAACAAAGTCACACAGAATATGTAGTATTGTAATACATTTTTAACACTCTAAAATACATGAAAACTTTTGAAACTTTTTGAGCTTGAGAGAGTTGATAGCTTGTTATTACAACGGTAAGACTCGTAAAAAGGTTGTCAAGAAGATATGTCAAAGAAGATTGTCCTTTGTTCTCTTAAGTAGGCAGATGTCAACAGACATATTTGCTGTTGAATGGCTATATCTGCTTCATAAGATATTTGTTTTGATCTTAATCGGTTGAGTTCCATAAAAGTACATAGGGAGGATCCTCTTTGATTTTCTCTGTACTTGGATGATAATAAGCCAAGATATTCATTAATGTAATTTCAATCTCCAAGGAATATATATCTCAGAATATTGGACCTGTCTTTGGTTCTTTTTATCATAGTTTTACTACTGTAAGAGATCTTCATTAGTCTTTGCACTAGAATGGAAACAATTATCTAGGAAGTATAAAACTGTCGTCTGCATTTGCCGGAAGCGTCCTTATATATTACCGAGCCTGGAAAAGTATAGGAAGTATGAACACCCGGAAGAGCTTCAATAAAATGCTGATTCTATTGAAAAGCTGGTATTAATAAAATAACGAAAGCGCATCAACTTTATGTAAAACCGATATTACAAGATAAAACCGATTTATAAAAAGTCGGACGCGTGCTTTGCAAAATACCAATTAGCAAAATACCGGACGCGTACTTTTCAAAATACCTATTTACAAAATATCGGACAAGTGCTTTGTAAAATATCGATTTGCAAAATACCGGACACGTACTTTGCAAAATACTGAATTGATACAAAATACCGGACTAAAATAGAATACTAGTTACATGTTTGTAAAATGCCTACAAACTACCGGTAATGCTTTGTAAAATGTCGAACTGATACAAAATACCGATTCATAGACTACCGGCTACGCTTCACAAAATGTCGAAGTCTAACTAATCTTGTTAAAAAAATGATTACGTGTTCACAAAATTCTAATTCATTAAATAACCGGACGCGCATCATTAAATACTGAAAGCGCATTTGCAAACTACCGGACTTGCCTACGTGGAAATTTCGGTATTTGCTCAGCTTCCCTAAAATAATAAAACTCCAATTGTTAATTGTGTTTGATGAGATTCAAACCCTTTTCACCCGTGTGATAGGCGGGAGTACTTATCACTATACTACAATACTTTGGTGTTATCTGTAAATATATAATATACTTGATATGACTTAGCAATCATATATATATATATATATATATATTGAATTTACTTTTATCCATTCATTATCAAAATCATCTCCTAAATTATAATCTAACACGGTCGAACAACCTAACCATAAACATACACTACACCAATAACACACGGTACTCTATTTTTTTGTACTAAAATATTAGTTTACATTGCAGTAACAATTATACACAATCAGAATCACACTACATCAAAATGTATTTTCGGCCACCCATAAATGCCAACGCATATTAAGCGTTGGTAAAAGTCAAAAGTTAAAAAGGTTTTGTCAACCTTTAAATATGTAGACCAACCTTTATTAATTTTTTTCATATACCTACTTATTAATAACCTTATAATTTAGCTACTCAAAATTTTAATATTCTTTATATTTTACTTTGTAACTTTATAAATATTTTATTTAATTATTTTAATTTTAAAAAATTAAATTTACCTTAAAAGTTTATTAAATTTTAAATTTAATTATTAATTTTTTTTATACCATAGCTAACCCATAACTAACCCTTGTCTTTTAATTAATTATTATTTAAATTTAATTAAAAATAAAATAATATAAACTAAAAATAAATAAGATATTATATTAAACCTATATTTGTTTAATATTATGGTTATAAAATAATTGGTTAAATATATATTGTTTTAATAGGCTCATAATCTATTGGGCCTAGCCTATTTCTTTTCTTGCTAATTTATTTATTCTTTTTCTAAATCTAACATATTGCATGTTATGGAAAGGGAGTCTCTTCTCCAGTTCTACTCCACCGCTCCGAACTCTCCAAGACTCCATCGTGAAACAACGGAACTGACTCTCCAAACTCCATTTCGCCTCCCGCAAAAGGTAATCATTGTATTCTCATTTTTCTGATATATTTTCCTTTGAGAATTCGACCTATGAGAAGCCAATTAGGGTTTTAGTATATTCGACTTGATTACTAACGGGAGTCGATTCTTCTTTTGAGGTACGATTATAGATTAATCTGGCACATATCTAGTTAATTTATATTCATATTTTGTATTATTGAGATTTTATCGAGTTGCTTGAGAATTCTCGTTGACGTTAAATATGGAGGGGAATCTAGAACTAGTTTTGTTAGTGACAGCATCAATAAGGTGAAGGATAATTCAGATATTCGAAATCTTAAGTTGGAATCATTAAACCCATTGGTAGACCGATCCGAGCATCTACTCCATTCAATGGATGCGTTAAATATTTTGAGAGAAACTGATACTTTAGTTATATTGAACATGCCCATCTGAAATCAACTATTTAGACACATACATTGTTAATTTGCAATAAAGCTGCTATAAATGTCAACATCTGCAACAAATCTAATTTCAAGGCTGGTTATTTAAATTTTGTGAAGGGTGTTGAAATTCAATTAGTCCACAAAATTTCCAAGCATTTTCTTCATATCATCTGTCCTTGTAGTGCATCACTATCCTTAGATTAGTGTTTATATGACTAATAATTTTGTCTTTTAATTGTGGATGTTATAAATGTCAACATCCACAACAAATCAAATTTAAAGTGTGTTTATTTTAAAATTTTTGAAGGGGGTTGAAAATTTGTCCTTGTAGTGCAACACTTGTAGAAGTGCATTACTATCCCTATATTAGTGTATTATCGGGATAATTTTATCTTTTAATTGTAGGCTTTGTGAAGGTCTTTGTACTATATATTAGAGCCGAGTTGCATATATTCTAAAGAATGAAGTGGCCCATTTACTCTCTGTCGGGAGCAAATTTAGTAAAATTCCTATTGGCAGTTAAGCTCGTGTCAAGAATGGGAAGTATAGAGTTGAACTTGTGCAAATAATCTGTTTTCTATTTTTCGGCTAGGATATTGATGATTTCCATTTAGGGTGTGTTTGATGAGGGTGAATTGGAATTGGAATTGGCATTGGCATTGGAATTCTAATTCCAATTCCATGAGAATTGACATTGAATTCCAATTCCAATTCCTATGTTTGGGAAAATGATAGAATTGTAATTCAATTCAAATTCCTATGTTTGGGGAAATGATAGAATTGTAAATCAATTCCAATTATTTTGTTTGGAAGAAATTATTTTGAGAATATTATTTTGACAAATAATTAAAAGTAACTTTATATCAATAATTTTAAACAAAATTCTAACAAAAAAAAAAACAACTTATTTAAACCAATTTTCAGCAAGACAATTTTTTTACTAAAAAATAGCATAACATCAAACAAGTTATAATAATATTTTGATAGAAATCAAAGTAACATAGAAAAGTTTATAATTTTGTATGCAATAAGTTTCAAGTATCTTGACCCATATATAAGATAAAAACAGTCTTAATAACAAAAGAAACACGTTAAAAGCCCACAAAATAAGAAATTGGAAATCTCTTAACTTGGTGATCACTTCTTTATTTGTAACAAAATCCATGAACGCTTCATACGCTCAGGGATTGTTAGAAACACTTCGTACTTCCTCTCGTTTGTTATGGGTACATCAACAGCTTGTAGAAATTGTGTCTCCTCTAAGTCTGAAATTTTTGATAGTTCATCAAAAACTTGTTGAGCACTTCTCTTTTCAACATTGTATGCCTTACCAATCACGTCAGTCATCTTGGATATTGCAGTGGCCATATCATTATGACGAGTTCTTTTAGAAGGTCGTTCTACACTAGTTGATTTTTTACTTAATTTTGAACAACTCTCTATATCTTCAAACATAGCTCTTGCGCCTTCATCAGTCGTTTCAGCTCCACTTCCATTAGCTTTATCTTGTCCACAAATAATTGACAAATCTTCCTAATTCTCAACAATTTTACTTCTATAATGACTCGCATCTGGGTGTGCCTATAAACAAGTCACAAAAATATATATAAAAGTGTTATCTTAAAATAAGAATTCTAGCAACATAAATTAATATACCTTAACATAAGTTGTCCAAACTTCTTCACTATCCACTTTCACCACTTTTCTATCCTCATCCCATCCAAATCCACTCGTACCAAGCATAGCACTTATAACAACATAATGTTTATCCCAAATCTTAAGTCGCGATTGTATATTTTCCCTACTAACATTAATATTACATTGATTGTGTAATGCACTAACCGCAACAGCATATGCAATAGATTTCCATCCATTAGGAGGATGATTTCCCAAATTATGTTGCTCAAGCAATACATTTGTTAGCACATTATTCATCATTGATGTCCATTTGAGATACGATTTAGTCTTCATTCTCCTTATCTTTTCAAAATATAGAGTAAAAATATAATATTGATTAGAAAATACACCAACAAAGATTTTATATTGATAAAAGAAGATACACATCACCACAATTATACTAGATTAACATAAACTAAAATCACTAAAAACATGTAATTAAGTTCTACCTCTCCTAACATGATATTGACTATACATCTCCCTTGCCATATCATCCCTAAAATTTGTCCATTGACTACCACCTTGTACATTTGTTATGACATCTTCATAGTCCGCATCAAATACTTCATTTGATTGTTGTGCCAAATCACAATCAACCTCGTGCAACAATGGATAATCCAATTTACTTGCAATTTCACGAATGTAGTTATGAAGAACACAACCAGCATTAATAATAAGAACCTGTCATTCAAGTAAATTAATTATTGAGACAAATATTTGTGTATCTATGTCAAGGAAATAATATGACCAATTCTTATAATTATGTTATAAAAATTCACCTGTGTATTAGTACCAAAAAATGATGGTTGACGAAGTACTGTCCATCGTTTTTTCAGCAATCCAAATGTTCTCTCTAGTGAATTTCTTGCTAAAGAGTGTCGTAGGTAATTAAATAATTTCTTATAGTTATAAGGACGATTACCATGACTTGACCATTCATTTATGTGATAACGAGTAGAACGATAAGGAGCTAAAAATCCTGGAGTATTTGCATATCCAGCATCAACTAGATAATAATTTCCTAAATAAAATTCAAATTTATTAGTCTTCTTAATGCTACTAATATAAATAAAATTTAAAAAACAATACCATTCGGCATAAGAAATGGATCCCTTTCTCTCACTAATGCACTTCGTAAAACTTTTGAATTTTATGATGAACCTTCCCATCCATGAAGAACATAAAGAAATTTCAAAATCTTTCTATCACATACTCCCAAAACATTAGTTGTTATTTGTTGTTTCCTATTTCAATATTTACCTTGATCCTTAAGTGGAATAGTCATCTCAACATGTGTTCCATCCAAAGCTCCAAGGCAATCCTAAAAAATAAAAATTAAACTATATAATTTCTAAAATAATCTACAAATATATGTCAAACATAATTTTGATACTAACCTTGAACCATCTCCATTTATGATCATTCTCATCAACATTCTCAACTTGATTAGGTAATCTTATAAAATCCTTACTTAAACTGAGAACCAAGCGTAGTACTTCATGAAAGCACCTACTAATTGTCTCTAATGAACGAATATAGATACCTCCAAGTACTCGAAGTTTTACTCCATGTCCTAGTACAAGTAAGAACATGGCTACAGATTCTTCAACCGTCACATTGCTATTATCTTATAAACCCTTTTCATGCAACAATTCACAAAACAAAGTGAAACTGTGTTTTGTGAATCGTAATAAGTCAAAACAAGTCTTGTCTTTTTCTCCATATAATCTTTTTAACAATATTTTTCTTAATGCATTATTTTCCTCAGTGTCATATCGTGGGACTCTTGGTACAGGTTGTTTTTGTAACCAATCCACAATTGCAATAGTGGTTTGAGTTATCACATCAAGAAGTAATCTTTTTTTTTACTTATACTAAATTGTTATCATCCATTAATAAGATACCACGTTCTGCAAAATAAATAAAATTAAATCAGGTTTATATGTACCATATGTTTCATTCACAATTGCAATTAATGACGACCAATCCACTATTGTAATATGGCGACCAAAAAGATATTGAGTATGTGTCAACATTAAACTACTCAATGTGAGATTAAAATACTAACTCATCCTAAATTCAACATTAACTTATTAGCCTCAAACCTGAATTGTCACAACTTAGATTTCAATATTTCTCATTTCAACCTGATTTCATCTTATGATCCTAATCTTCAGTTATTAAATCTATTCTACTTAAAAACTAAGATTACATAAATTTAAACTTTAAAGCAGAAAAATCAGAAATGAATTTAGAATCAATCTTAGACATCCAAATCCTAATAAATATTCATAATCTTACTAGATATTAACCAACATATTTATCAAACTAACACTTATCATATTCTACATAATCTAATCTTATCATATGCCCTATAAATAGCCACGAAAAGAATCACATATAAAAACAAAGGGTCTACTGCTATTCACAAATACATTACATCACTCAAACTCTATTGCAAAATACCAGGATTCTATCATTAAGATCAAATAACTTTTTCATATGATTTGTGTATTTCAGAAAGGATAATATTCTCAACGAAAAGAATATCTAATCGCATTCAGATCCAGAAACAAAAAAAAAATAGAAAGTGTTTCCCATGGGCGTTGAAGAGATATATGGAGGTACCTTGAAGCCAGTGAGAGATCGTCGCCGCTAGTGAGGAATCGTCGCCCGTCGCTGCCAGTGAGAGATTGTCGCCCGTCGCCGCTTGTCACCGCCCGTCGTCTCCCGTTACATAATAGAAGAGAAAGAAGATAGATCGGGAAAATGGGGAAAATGATACTGGAAAATGGGAAAATAGGGAAGAAGAGATAGAAAGGTGAAAGGAAATGAGAAATGTGTTACGGCTAAAAATGGGGAAGGAGAGAGAGAGAGAGGTGAAGGAAATTGGTATGATCTGTTTGGTTGGAATTAGAATTCTTATCTAATTTGACTGGAATTCAAAAGCTAATAAATACATGGTTTATAATTCCATCAGAATTTAAATTCCAAATCCAATTCCTAAATTTAATTCTTCAAACAAACACCTGTATTAGAATTGACCCCTCCAATTCCAATTCCAATTTCACCCTCATCAAACACACCCTTAGTGTTTTTGTCCTTATATATTTTCAGAGAATATTGGTTTTTGCACTAATTGGGAGCTTTTATTGTCTCAAAATTTCAATCTTTATTTACAGGTTATACATATGAATGAATCAAGGAAAAAAACTACAGTAAAGTTGATTCCAAATTTAGGAATTACAGTAAGGTTATTTATCGTTGATGTTTGAAAATTTTGTAAAGTTTTTATTCTATCTACTAACACCCTTACAAATTTATGCATTTTATCTTTACTTTTTGAAGAAGATTGTTGATATGGAAGTACTTGCTTTCACTCCAAGAAATAGATATATTTAATTTTAAAGCTAGTGATGTTGATATCTATCTTATCTATTTATCGAGATTTCATTTTGATACTAAAAATGTTTCTAGGGCTAAAGATAAAGGTTTCTTTTTAGAATCTTAATGATATTTAGAACACCATTTTATTGCTTGAACTTATTAGGTTCTATCTGAAATCATTGATTTTACTTGTATTCTTTCTTAAGCTGCTAATATTAAACTGATTTCTATAAATATACTTTGATGCTTGAAACATTGTTTGTGTATGGGTTGAGGGCCAAGATTGTTACTTCTTAATTTGAGTATTCTAAGGGTTGTGTTTTAGTCCAGAAAAATGATGACCAACTATTACCAAATGAGTCATCTCCTTTATGCTGACCAACAAAATATGTTTTAGTCCATAACAAGAAGATTTTAATACTAAAGAATAGTTGTTTGAACTTTATGGTGACCATGGTGTACGACACATGTTTACCTCTCTTTATATGCTTCACCAAACCTTGATATTGTCTTCTGTATAATTTTTTAATCATGTTTTTGTTTGATTTTCAAATTATGTTTTTTTTTCTTCTTAATATTCATTTATTGGCAGATTCCACCGATCTTAAGAATTCTCTCACTGGGAGAAATGTTTTCTGTGATTCTCAATTTTGTATTGGAACACCTGACTGTGCGGCTAATGTGACTTGTTTATATACTGAGGTTTATGGAGATGGAAGTTATAGTCTTGGCTACTTTATGAAAGATCTTGTCTAATATTATGGTGTATCAGGAGATCTGCAAACTATGACAGCAAACCAAAGTTTTATATTTGGGTATGCTCATACCTATATCCATGTTTTCATTCATGCTACTATGCTACAGATGTGGTAGATGTCCCTTCTTGAAGTGATCTTTCCCACATACATACGAATGATACGATAAAGCTTTCTAATCTCATTGTTTTATCAATAATAAATATGAAAAATAGACTTGTCAAAACTGACCAGAATACAAAATTTAATGGTGATGTGTATGTTTCATGGGTTTGAACCAAATGATTTTCTATTAGGTGATCAAATATGTTTACAATCGTAACGGTTACTCTTAAGGATAGTAATGATTGGCTGATATCTAAAGTATTGGTTTAGTAACTTGAGTTGTAGTAATATTTGAGGTTTTGTTTTTCTCCTATGTTAATACTATAGAGTGTGTTTACATTGCTTTTTGACTTAATTTGATGTTCATGCTATATGTGGTGCGAGTCAATCTGGCGATCTAGATTCGTTTGAACATGCTCTTGATGGAATAGTTGGTTTTGGAAAATCAAATTATTCCTTTATATCCCAACTTGCTGCTTCTGGGACAGTGAAAAAGATTTTCGCACATTGTTTGGATGGTGTAAATGGCGGAGGTATTTTTTCAATTGGGCATGTTGTGCAGCCAAAGGTCAACATATTTGAATTTCATAAACATGTTATCATCTATTTGAATTTCATAAACATCTCTTGCATTTTAACTTTAATTTTGATATTGATGAACGTTGATTAACTAGCTGTGACATAAAGTTTAGGCCACATTACAATGTCAATATGACAGCAGTTCAAGTTGGGTCTGAATTTCTTAATCTAACAACAAATGTATCACATGCTGGAGACTATAAAGAGACAATAATTGACAGTGGTACAACTTTGGCTTACATTCTAGATGCTATATACCAGGCATTAGTGAAGAAGGTGAGCTAATCCATTGTTCCAACTGTTGTTTCATTAGACTCATTAAATCTTAGTTTTTTTAGCAGAAAACAATTAATAATCTTGATTTTACCTGACATTCTTTTTGTTTCTATCAGATTCTCTAGCAGCCTGATATAAAGTTACAAACCCTTCATGAGCAGTATACATGCTTTCAACACCCTGGAAGGAATGTAGCTCCTCGTGAGAAAGTTGGTATCGTTTACGCATTTATGTGCTTAAAAATAAATATTGTTTTATTAAAGTTTGTTTTCTTTGGCCAAATACTTTGAATACTTTTGTAAGGATGATGCTATTTAATAATATCATCATAGCTGTTTGTTTTATTCGTTTTTTGGAAATTCAGTTGAAGCTTGGTCATTCTCTTATTTAAGGTTTTGTTGAAACTTATTTACATATTCAATATCAGGTTAAAGATAGCTATTACATTTTATACTTATTGCAGTGTGGATGATGATTTTCCTTTTATCACCTTTCATTTTGAAAATTCAGTCCTCTTGAAAGTGTATCCTAATGAGTATCTCTTCCTCTTTGTAAGTATCTTCTCTTGTTCATACTGCTCAGTAACATGATTATTATGCTTTTGAGGCTACTTTGCAAACCAGATGTTGTTACATTGTAATCCTAGTATAGTTGTGTGAAGTTAAGGCTTTTAGGTTTTTTTTTTATACTATATAGTTTATGTTGTGTGGTCTAGTAGTGGAATTACTGAATAATCAACTCATCCACCTTTTATTTGAAGATTGGATGGCAGGAGTGGGTACATCAACAGATGAAGAAAGATTGGGTACTGGTAGTATATCCACATAAAGGTGATCTTATTTATTATGTTAGTTAAGTCTTTGGTTAATGTGAAATTGCTTTTCTCATTCTTTTTTATTGAATAACTCTTTGGAAATTAAATAATACTTAGTAGGGTCTAATTATTAATTTACCATCTCTTTGCCTTTTTCTGCATTTTATTTGTTGATTGTACCAACATTTTCAGAGGTATCTCATAGTTGTGCATAGTCAAATGTCTGTTAGCATTTGATACCTTATGTTCTCGGCCACAAATTTCTGGACCAGATTAATGACTGAATCTTGTTTGTTAAGTATTTTTTGGTTGTGTACTCATCAGACATGAAAATGGCCTTTGTTACAGTTGAAACCATTGAACCATTTGCCAGCATTTGTTATAGCATTTGTGGTGCAAAAAGGAATGCATGCAACTTTGTTTGTCACTTTGTTTTTTTTAATATAAGTGTTGAAACCATTGTCAGTATTTGTTGTTTACTCATTTGATTTGAAAATGAGAATTGTGAATACATTAATAGAAGTTGAGAAAAGAAAATTGAGGGAATTGTTGATGCATTAATAGAAGCTGAGGCAACTATATCGGCACTCAAATCGCCTAAGGATACCAAATCGCCTAAGGATACCAAAATCGCCTAAGGATACCAAATCGCCAAAGGATACCAAATCGCCAAAGGATAGATGAAAGTGTGATTAGTAAAGTTATTTTCATCTCAATGAAATTATTTATTTGAAATTTAATGTATTTTATTTAAATAAATAGAATTATATGTAATAACATTAATTAATGTTCTTTTTATTATCTTTCAGATATTGTTTTTATTCAATAATTTAATTTATATAAAAATGAAATATTAAAATATCATTTTAAAAGAATTTTTAAAATAAACTAGACTTTGGCGACGTTTAAAATATTGTTACCAACGTTTAAATAAGCGTCGTTAAACGTCTCCCTTTCAGCAACCCTTAAATTAGTAGTACCGACGCTTAAATAAGCGTTGTTACAACTTGCGCCCACCCTACTTTCGGCGACGCAAGTATAAGTGTCGGTAACATTTTTGCGACGCTTTTAAAGGTTGACATAGATTTTTTTAAACGTCGTCGTTAGTCTTTTATGTTGTAGTGTCACATCTATATAGCCAAAATCAATAATTCAAAAAATTAAAGGAAATCATGAAAATAACTTTAATATTTTTTATTTTATTTTGATCTAAAAGATTTTTTTAGGAGTTTAAACACCTAATTCAAATATTATATAATATTATACACGTTCTTGAGCCCTTGTCATCGAATAAGGGTCTAAGAATATGGTTTTAATAAATTAAAACCCTTTAATCAATTTAAATGATTTTATTGTTGATTGATTTTTTAATTTTGGTAGAAATAGAAAGTTTATAAACTACTCTAATTTGACTAATGTTCAATCAATTTCACAATTCAAACAACATGCAAAGAGATCCTTCAAACATAGTAAAAGATTGTTTTATTGAAGATTATAAATTAAAACATTGAATGGAATAAAAATAATTCTTTACTGTGATTATAGATATCCTTGGAAGCTAGCACACCAAATTTCAAAAAAAAAAATATAGTTTAAATTATTGAAGAGATTGATTCGGTATTTTGCCTAGTAAATTCGATTTTAGGAGCTAGAGGACATCTAGGATGGTTATTTTTTTTTTACAGAGACTCCTATATTGTATTTATATATAGGCTGTTGTAAAAATATTGTGACTTAATTCTAAGTCTATACCAATTAAACACTAGAAAGTTCTAAAAATGCACCAAATAAACTAAAATCGAGATGCGCTTAGATTAGTTGTGTTTTACTGTAAATTGTTGGCTCCAATAAATTCCTTGCTCCTTCACGATTGTGCAACTTTTTTCAAGGTCCGTTGTGACCCAGAAATGAGGAACGCGTTTCTAGAAAACGTTGGAGTCTCCAATTTTGACCTTGTTTTTGGAAAACTATTTGAAGCAGATCAGATCCTTGCTACCGAATTGGGTGTTCCCCTGTTGCGGACCAATCAAAACTCAGCATTATTATTTTATTAATAAATTAAAATTGGGTTGAAAGGAAGAAAGAGAACCCGGAACCCGTATTTTATTCCGGGTTCAACAGAAATAGAAATGAGTAAAGCTTCCTTCGCTTCACTCTATTTTACATGACCATTGAGGAGACAGTCTACACTGTTTTACATAAGGTTGTCCATGTAAAACTGATTGATATATATTCACTCAGATGAATATAAAATACATTCATGTAAAAGCAAATTATATGATAGAAATGAAGCAAACTTCACTTGATATTAAATTTGTAAGATATTTAAATAAATTTATTTTAATTATTTTATATGATTATATATTAAATATATATATATATATATATATATATATATAAACATGTTCAAATTTTTTTGTAATATATTTAAATAAATTTGTAAAACAAAATATTTTAAAATTTATTTGTAAAATATTTTTAAAAAAATATTTAAATTATTTTATATTTTATATAATTATATATTAAATATATATAAATGTTCATGTAAAACCATTAACACATTTATGTAAAAATATTTATATGTTCATGTAAAAGCATTTATGTCTTCATGTAAGTCTGCAATAGAATAAAAAAACAAGCGCTACCAGGTGAAGCTTGCTTCACCTGGGTATTTACATCGCTCAAATGAGTGAAACAAGCACCACCAGGTGAAGCTTGTTTCACTCAATATTTACAGCACTGATAGAAGTGAAGTAAACTTCACTTGATATTTACATTTGTAAGATATTTAAATTAATTTATTTTATATGATTATATAATATATATATATAACATGTTCAAAATTTTTTGTAATATATTTAAATAAATTTGTAAAACAAAATATTTTTAAATTTATTTGTAAGATATTTAAAAAAATTATTTAAATTATTTTATATTTTATATAATTATATATTAAATATATATAAATGTTCATGTAAAATCATTAACACATTTATGTAAAAACATTTATATGTTCATGTAAAAGCATTTATACCTTCATGTAAGTCTGCAAAAAAAAAAAAAACAAGCACTACCAGGTGAAGCAAGCACCTGGGGATTTACAGTGCTCAAATGAGTGAAACAAGCACTAACAGGTGAAGATTGCTTCACTCAATATTTACAGCGCGCTGATAGAAGTGAAACAAACTTCACTTGATATTAAATTTGCAAGATATTTAAATAAATTTACTTTAATTATTTTATATGATTATATATTAAATATTTATATATAAAACAACATGTTCAAATTTTTTTTTTTAATATATTTAAATAAATTTGTAAAACATAATATTTTAAAATTTATTTGTAAGATATTTTAAAATTTATTTGTAAGATATTTTTAAAAAAATATTTAAATTATTTTATATTTTATATAATTATATATTAAATATATGTAAATGTTCATGTAAACCACTAACACATTTATGTAAAAACATTTATACGTTCATGTAAAAGCATTTATGCCTTCATGTAAATCTGCAAAAGAATAAAAAAACAAGCGCTACCAGGTGAAGCTAGCTTCACCTGGGTATTTACAGCGCTCAAATGAGTGAAACAAGCACTACCAGGTGAAGATTGCTTCACTCAATATTTACAGCGTTGATAGAAGTGAAGCAAACTTCACTTGATATTAAATTTGTAAGATATTTAAATTATTTTGTAAAAATATTTAAATGAATTTGTAAAACTAAATATTCAATTTTTTTAAATATATTTAAATAAATTTGTCAAACAAAATATTTTAAAATTTATTTTTAAGATATTTAGAAAATATATATATTTAAATTATTTTATATTGTATATAATTATATATTAAATATATATAAATGTTAATGTAAAACCACTAACATATTTATGTAAAAACATTTATATGTTCATGTAAAAGCATTTACGCCTTCATGTAAATCTGCAAAAAGAATAAAAAAAATAAGCGCTATCAGGTGAAGCAAACTTCACCTGGTATCTTGTTTTTATTTTTTTATTCTTTTGAAGACTTACATGAAGACATAAATATTTTTACATGAACATATAAATGCTTTTACGTAAATGTGTTAATGGCTTTACATAAACATTTATATATATTTAATATTTAATATATAATTATATACAATATAAAATATTTTAAATATATTTTTTTAAATATCTTAAAAATAAATTTTAAAATATTTTGTTTTACAAATTTATTTAAATATATTAAATTTTTTTTGAACATGTTGTTATATATATATATATATATTTAATATATAATCATATAAAATAATTAAAATAAATTAATTTAAATATCTTACAAATGTTAATATCAAGTGAAGTTTGCTTCACTTCTATCAACGCTCTAAATATTGAGTGAAGCAATCTTCACCTGGTAGTGCTTGTTTCACTCATTTGAGCGCTGTAAATACCTAGGTGAAGCTAGCTTCACCTGGTAGCGCTTGTTTTTTTATTCTTTTGCAGATTTACATGAAGGCATAAATGCTTTTACATGAACGTATAAATGTTTTTACATAAATGTGTTAGTGGTTTTACATGAACATTTACATATATTTAATATATAATTATATAAAATATAAAATAATTTAAATATTTTTTTAAAAATATCTTACAAATAAATTTTAAAATATTTTGTTTTACAAATTTATTTAAATATATTACAAAAAAAATTGAACATGTTGTTTTATATATAAATATTTAATATATAATCATATAAAATAATTAAAGTAAATTTATTTAAATATATCTTGCAAATTTAATATCAAGTGAAGTTTGTTTCACTTCTATCAGCGCTGTAAATATTGAGTGAAGCAATCTTCACCTGGTAGTGCTTGTTTCACTCATTTAAACACTGTAAATCCCCAGGTCACCTGGTAGTGCTTGTTTTTTTTTTTTTTTTTTTTTTTGCAGATTTACCTGAAGGTATATAAATGCTTTTACATAAACATATAAATGTTTTTACATAAATGTGTTAATGATTTTACATGAACATTTATATATATTTAATATATAATTATATAAAATATAAAATAATTTAAATAATTTTTTTAAATATCTTACAAATAAATTTTAAAATATTTTGTTTTACAAATTTATTTAAATATATTACAAAAAAATTTGAACATGTTGTTTTATATATAAATATTTAATATATAATCATATAAAATAAATAAAGTAAATTTATTTAAATATCTTGCAAATTTAATATCAAGTGAAGTTTATTTCACTTCTATTAGCGCTGTAAATATTGAGTGAAGCAATCTTCACATGGTAGTGCTTGTTTCACTCATTTGAGCACTGTAAATCCCCAAGTGAAGCAAGCTTCACCTGGTAGTGCTTGTTTTTTTTTGTTTTTTGCAGACTTACATGAAGGTATAAATGATTTTACATTAACATATAAATGGTTTTACATAAATGTGTTAATGATTTTACATGAACATTTATATATATTTAATATATAATTATATAAAATATAAAATAATTTAAATAATTTTTTTAAATATTTTACAAATAAATTTAAAAATATTTTGTTTTACAAATTTATTTAAGTATATTACAAAAAAATTTGAATATGTTGTTTTATATATAAATATTTAATATATAATCATATAAAATAAATAAAGTAAATTTATTTAAATATCTTACAAATGTTAATATCAAGTGAAGTTTGCTTCACTTCTATCAACGCTCTAAATATTGAGTGAAGCAATCTTCACCTGGTAGTGCTTGTTTCACTCATTTGAGCGCTGTAAATACCTAGGTGAAGCTAGCTTCACCTGGTAGCGCTTGTTTTTTTATTCTTTTGCAGATTTACATGAAGGCATAAATGCTTTTACATGAACGTATAAATGTTTTTACATAAATGTGTTAGTGGTTTTACATGAACATTTACATATATTTAATATATAATTATATAAAATATAAAATAATTTAAATATTTTTTTAAAAATATCTTACAAATAAATTTTAAAATATTTTGTTTTACAAATTTATTTAAATATATTACAAAAAAAATTGAACATGTTGTTTTATATATAAATATTTAATATATAATCATATAAAATAATTAAAGTAAATTTATTTAAATATATCTTGCAAATTTAATATCAAGTGAAGTTTGTTTCACTTCTATCAGCGCTGTAAATATTGAGTGAAGCAATCTTCACCTGGTAGTGCTTGTTTCACTCATTTAAACACTGTAAATCCCCAGGTGAAGCAAGCTTCACCTGGTAGTGCTTGTTTTTTTTTTTTTTTTTTTTGCAGATTTACCTGAATGTATAAATGCTTTTACATAAACATATAAATGTTTTTACATAAATGTGTTAATGATTTTACATGAACATTTATATATATTTAATATATAATTATATAAAATATAAAATAATTTAAATAATGTTTTTAAATATCTTACAAATAAATTTTAAAATATTTTGTTTTACAAATTTATTTAAATATATTACAAAAAAATTTGAACATGTTGTTTTATATATAAATATTTAATATATAATCATATAAAATAAATAAAGTAAATTTATTTAAATATCTTGCAAATTTAATATCAAGTGAAGTTTATTTCACTTCTATCAGCGCTGTAAATATTGAGTGAAGCAATCTTCACATGGTAGTGCTTGTTTCACTCATTTGAGCACTGTAAATCCCCAGGTGAAGCAAGCTTCACCTGGTAGTGCTTGTTTTTTTTTGTTTTTTGCAGACTTACATGAAGGTATAAATGATTTTACATTAACATATAAATGGTTTTACATAAATGTGTTAATGATTTTACATGAACATTTATATATATTTAATATATAATTATATAAAATATAAAATAATTTAAATAATTTTTTTTAAATATTTTACAAATAAATTTAAAAATATTTTGTTTTACAAATTTATTTAAGTATATTACAAAAAAATTTGAATATGTTGTTTTATATATAAATATTTAATATATAATCATATAAAATAAATAAAGTAAATTTATTTAAATATCTTACAAATGTTAATATCAAGTGAAGTTTGCTTCACTTCTATCAACGCTCTAAATATTGAGTGAAGCAATCTTCACCTGGTAGTGCTTGTTTCACTCATTTGAGCGCTGTAAATACCTAGGTGAAGCTAGCTTCACCTGGTAGCGCTTGTTTTTTTATTCTTTTGCAGATTTACATGAAGGCATAAATGCTTTTACATGAACGTATAAATGTTTTTACATAAATGTGTTAGTGGTTTTACATGAACATTTACATATATTTAATATATAATTATATAAAATATAAAATAATTTAAATATTTTTTTAAAAATATCTTACAAATAAATTTTAAAATATTTTGTTTTACAAATTTATTTAAATATATTACAAAAAAATTTGAACATGTTGTTTTATATATAAATATTTAATATATAATCATATAAAATAATTAAAGTAAATTTATTTAAATATATCTTGCAAATTTAATATCAAGTGAAGTTTGTTTCACTTCTATCAGCGCTGTAAATATTGAGTGAAGCAATCTTCACCTGGTAGTGCTTGTTTCACTCATTTAAACACTGTAAATCCCCAGGTGAAGCAAGCTTCACCTGGTAGTGCTTGTTTTTTTTTTTTTTTTTTTTTTTGCAGATTTACCTGAAGGTATAAATGCTTTTACATAAACATATAAATGTTTTTACATAAATGTGTTAATGATTTTACATGAACATTTATATATATTTAATATATAATTATATAAAATATAAAATAATTTAAATAATTTTTTTAAATATCTTACAAATAAATTTTAAAATATTTTGTTTTACAAATTTATTTAAATATATTACAAAAAAAATTGAACATGTTGTTTTATATATAAATATTTAATATATAATCATATAAAATAATTAAAGTAAATTTATTTAAATATATCTTGCAAATTTAATATCAAGTGAAGTTTGTTTCACTTCTATCAGCGCTGTAAATATTGAGTGAAGCAATCTTCACCTGGTAGTGCTTGTTACACTCATTTAAACACTGTAAATCCCCAGGTGAAGCAAGCTTCACCTGGTAGTGCTTGTTTTTTTTTTTTTTTTTTTTTTTGCAGATTTACCTGAAGGTATAAATGCTTTTACATAAACATATAAATGTTTTTACATAAATGTGTTAATGATTTTACATGAACATTTATATATATTTAATATATAATTATATAAAATATAAAATAATTTAAATAATTTTTTTAAATATCTTACAAATAAATTTTAAAATATTTTGTTTTACAAATTTATTTAAATATATTACAAAAAAAATTGAACATGTTGTTTTATATATAAATATTTAATATATAATCATATAAAATAAATAAAGTAAATTTATTTAAATATCTTACAAATGTTAATATCAAGTGAAGTTTGCTTCACTTCTATCAACGCTCTAAATATTGAGTGAAGCAATCTTCACCTGGTAGTGCTTGTTTCACTCATTTGAGCGCTGTAAATACCTAGGTGAAGCTAGCTTCACCTGGTAGCGCTTGTTTTTTTATTCTTTTGCAGATTTACATGAAGGCATAAATGCTTTTACATGAACGTATAAATGTTTTTACATAAATGTGTTAGTGGTTTTACATGAACATTTACATATATTTAATATATAATTATATAAAATATAAAATAATTTAAATATTTTTTTAAAAATATCTTACAAATAAATTTTAAAATATTTTGTTTTACAAATTTATTTAAATATATTACAAAAAAAATTGAACATGTTGTTTTATATATAAATATTTAATATATAATCATATAAAATAATTAAAGTAAATTTATTTAAATATATCTTGCAAATTTAATATCAAGTGAAGTTTGTTTCACTTCTATCAGCGCTGTAAATATTGAGTGAAGCAATCTTCACCTGGTAGTGCTTGTTTCACTCATTTAAACACTGTAAATCCCCAGGTGAAGCAAGCTTCACCTGGTAGTGCTTGTTTTTTTTTTTTTTTTTTTTTTTGCAGATTTACCTGAATGTATAAATGCTTTTACATAAACATATAAATGTTTTTACATAAATGTGTTAATGATTTTACATGAACATTTATATATATTTAATATATAATTATATAAAATATAAAATAATTTAAATAATTTTTTTAAATATCTTACAAATAAATTTTAAAATATTTTGTTTTACAAATTTATTTAAATATATTACAAAAAAATTTGAACATGTTGTTTTATATATAAATATTTAATATATAATCATATAAAATAAATAAAGTAAATTTATTTAAATATCTTGCAAATTTAATATCAAGTGAAGTTTATTTCACTTCTATCAGCGCTGTAAATATTGAGTGAAGCAATCTTCACATGGTAGTGCTTGTTTCACTCATTTGAGCACTGTAAATCCCCAGGTGAAGCAAGCTTCACCTGGTAGTGCTTGTTTTTTTTTGTTTTTTGCAGACTTACATGAAGGTATAAATGATTTTACATTAACATATAAATGGTTTTACATAAATGTGTTAATAATTTTACATGAACATTTATATATATTTAATATATAATTATATAAAATATAAAATAATTTAAATAATTTTTTTAAATATTTTACAAATAAATTTAAAAATATTTTGTTTTACAAATTTATTTAAGTATATTACAAAAAAATTTGAATATGTTGTTTTATATATAAATATTTAATATATAATCATATAAAATAAATAAAGTAAATTTATTTAAATATCTTACAAATGTTAATATCAAGTGAAGTTTGCTTCACTTCTATCAACGCTCTAAATATTGAGTGAAGCAATCTTCACCTGGTAGTGCTTGTTTCACTCATTTGAGCGCTGTAAATACCTAGGTGAAGCTAGCTTCACCTGGTAGCGCTTGTTTTTTTATTCTTTTGCAGATTTACATGAAGGCATAAATGCTTTTACATGAACGTATAAATGTTTTTACATAAATGTGTTAGTGGTTTTACATGAACATTTACATATATTTAATATATAATTATATAAAATATAAAATAATTTAAATATTTTTTTAAAAATATCTTACAAATAAATTTTAAAATATTTTGTTTTACAAATTTATTTAAATATATTACAAAACAATTTGAACATGTTGTTTTATATATAAATATTTAATATATAATCATATAAAATAATTAAAGTAAATTTATTTAAATATATCTTGCAAATTTAATATCAAGTGAAGTTTGTTTCACTTCTATCAGCGCTGTAAATATTGAGTGAAGCAATCTTCACCTGGTAGTGCTTGTTTCACTCATTTAAACACTGTAAATCCCCAGGTGAAGCAAGCTTCACCTGGTAGTGCTTGTTTTTTTTTTTTTTTTTTTTTTTTTTGCAGATTTACCTGAAGGTATAAATGCTTTTACATAAACATATAAATGTTTTTACATAAATGTGTTAATGATTTTACATGAACATTTATATATATTTAATATATAATTATATAAAATATAAAATAATTTAAATAATTTTTTTAAATATCTTACAAATAAATTTTAAAATATTTTGTTTTACAAATTTATTTAAATATATTACAAAAAAAATTGAACATGTTGTTTTATATATAAATATTTAATATATAATCATATAAAATAATTAAAGTAAATTTATTTAAATATATCTTGCAAATTTAATATCAAGTGAAGTTTGTTTCACTTCTATCAGCGCTGTAAATATTGAGTGAAGCAATCTTCACCTGGTAGTGCTTGTTACACTCATTTAAACACTGTAAATCCCCAGGTGAAGCAAGCTTCACCTGGTAGTGCTTGTTTTTTTTTTTTTTTTTTTTTTGCAGATTTACCTGAAGGTATAAATGCTTTTACATAAACATATAAATGTTTTTACATAAATGTGTTAATGATTTTACATGAACATTTATATATATTTAATATATAATTATATAAAATATAAAATAATTTAAATAATTTTTTTAAATATCTTACAAATAAATTTTAAAATATTTTGTTTTACAAATTTATTTAAATATATTACAAAAAAAATTGAACATGTTGTTTTATATATAAATATTTAATATATAATCATATAAAATAAATAAAGTAAATTTATTTAAATATCTTGCAAATTTAATATCATGTGAAATTTATTTCACTTCTATCAGCGCTGTAAATATTGAGTGAAGCAATCTTCACCTGGTAGTGCTTGTTTCACTCATTTGAGCACTGTAAATCCCCAGGTGAAGCAAGCTTCACCTGGTAGTGCTTTTTTTTTTGTTTTTTGCAGACTTACATGAAGGTATAAATCATTTTACATTAACATATAAATGGTTTTACATAAATGTGTTAATGATTTTACATGAACATTTATATATATTTAATATAAAATTATATAAAATATAAAATAATTTAAATAATTTTTTTAAATATTTTACAAATAAATTTAAAAATATTTTGTTTTACAAATTTATTTAAATATATTAAAAAAAATTTTGAACATGTTATATATATATATATATTTATTATATAATCATATAAAATAAATTAATTTAAATATTTACAATTGTAAATATCAAGTGAAATTTACTTCACTTCTATCAGTGCTGTAAATATTGGGTGAAGCAAGCTTCACTTGGTAGTGCTTGTTTCACTCATTTGAGCGCTGTAAATACTCACCTGGTAGCGCTTGTTTTTATATTCTATTGCAGACTTACATTAAGACATAAATGTTTTTACATGAACATATAAATATTTTTACATAAATGTGTTAATGGTTTTACATGAACATTTATATATATTTAATATATAATTATATAAAATATAAAATAATTTAAATAATTTTTTTAAAATATCTTACAAATAAATTTTAAAATATTTTGTTTTACAAATTTATTTAAATATATTACAAAAATTTTTGAATATATTGTTATATATATATATATATTGAATATATAATCATATAAAATAATTAAAATAAACTAATTTAAATATCTTACAAATGTAAATATCAAGTGAAGTTTGTTTCACTTCTATCAGCGCTGTAAATATTGAGTGAAGCAAACTTCACCTGGTAGTGCTTGTTTCACTCATTTGAGCGCTTATAATACCCAGGTGAAGCTAGCTTCACCTGGTAGCGCTTGTTTTTTTTATTATATATTTTTTGCAGACTTAAATGAAGGCATAAATGATTTTACATTAACGTATAAATGTTTTTACATAAATGTTTTAGTGGTTTTACATGAACATTTACATATATTTAATATATAATTATATAAAATATAAAATAATTTAAATATTTTTTTTTAAAAATTTTTACAAATAAATTTTAAAATATTTTGTTTTACAAATTTATTTAAATATATTACAAAAAGATTTGAACATGTTTATATATATATATATATATATATATATATATATATATTTAATATATAATCATATAAAATAATTAAAGTAAATTCATTTAAATATCTTACAAATTTAATATCAAGTGAAATTTGCTTCACTTCTATCATATAAACTGCTTTTACATGAATGTATTTTATATTCACCCGAGTGAATATATATCAATTAGTTTTATATAGACAACCTTATGTTAAACAGTGTAGACTGTCTCTTCAATGGTCATGTAAAACAGAGTGAAGCGAAGGAAGCTTCACTCATTTCTGTTTCTGC